>NW_027618150.1:57500-83768 GCF_964187855.1 Myxine glutinosa | reverse complement strand
TTTTGTACGTAACACATCTCGGATTTCAAGTACTATAAAAATCAACTTATGTTCTCAAAGGAGAATCGAGCAGCCGCCATCTTGTTATTGTGCAAGGCTTTCTGTTTAAGAGTTCACTGAATATATTTATGTGCAATCATTGCATTAGAGTGGCGATGTTCAGGAACAGCCACAACATCGCCTCTTCTCTGCTATTTTATTAATTTCTCAGAAATATTAAAGCTTACTGCATGTTTTTATTGAGATACCGTATGTGTGTTGTTTGTTGTTATCTCCAATGTTGGTTTCGGAACGTGGAACGGAGCCCTCCCAGGTCTCGATGTATCCACCTGTGTGTGTGTGTGTGTGTGTGTGTGTGTGTGTGTGTGTGTGTGTGTGTGTGTGTACGTATATGTGTATCTGGCGGAAGCGATATACACTACACGAAGGGATCTGGCGAAAAGCGATATACGCTACATGACCAAAAGTATGCGGACACCCCTTATCATTTGTGGATTCGGCTGTTTCAGCTACACCCATTGCTGACAGGTATATATAATCAAGTACACAGCCATGCAATCTCGAAAGACAAACATTGGCAGTAAAACGGGCCATACAGAAGAGCTCGGTGACTTTCAACGTGGCACCGTCATAGGATGCCACCTTTACAACAAGTCAGTTCGACAAATTTCTGCCCTGCTAGAGCTGCCCCAGTCAACTGCAAGTGCATTTATTGTGAAGTGGAAACGTCTAGGAGCAACAACAGCTCAGTCGTGAAGTGGTAGGCCACACAAGCTCACAGAACGGGACTGCCGAGTGCTGAAGCGCGTAGCATGTAAAAATCGTCTGTCCTCGGTTGCAACACTCACTGCCGAGTTGCAACCTGCCTCTGGAAGCAATGTCAGCACAACAACTGTTCATCCGGAGCTTCATGGATTGGGTTTCCATGGCAGAGCAGCCACACAGAAGCCTAAGATCGCCATGCGCAATGCTAGGCATCCGCTGGAGTGGTGTAAAGCTCGCCAGCATTGGACTCTGGAGCAGTGGAAATGCGTTCTCTGGAGTGATGAATCACGCTTCACCATCTGGCAGTCCGACAGACGAATCTGGGTTTGCCGGATGCCAGGAGAACGCAACCTGCCCGAATGCATAGTGCCAATTGTAAAGTTTTGTGGAGGAGGAATAATGGTCTGGGGTTGTTTTTCATGGTTCGGGTTCGGCCCCTTAGTTCCAGAGATGGGAAGTATTAATGCTACAGCATACAATGACATTCTAGACGATTGTGTGCTTCCAACTTTGTGGCAACAGTCTGGGGAAGGCCCTTTCCTGTTTCAGCATGACGATGCCCCTGTGCACATAGCAAAGTCCTTACAAAAATGGTTTGTCGAGATCGGTGTGGAAGAACTTGACTGGCCTGGACAGAGCCCTGACCGCAACCCCATCAAACACCTATGCGATGAATTGGAACGCCGACTGCGAGCCAGGCCTAATCGCCCAACATCAGTGCCCAACCTCACTAATGCTCTTGTGGCTGAATGGAAGCAAATCCCTGCAGCAATGTTTCAATATCAAGTGGAAAGCCTTCCAAGAAGAGTGGAGGACCAACTCTGTTTTGATGCCCATGCTTTTGGAATGAGATGTTCGATGTTCGGGTGTCCACATACTTTTAGTCATGTAGTGTATAACATGATAATTTGGAATGGTATGGATGACTTATGACTAAACTAGGTAGATGAGTTGGTTCGGTGACAAGAACAAGCTGATTAGATTTTTGTTCAGGTCCGAATCCAGATCCTGCCTATCATTGGGATACAAAACAAACTGTTCAGCCTGGCGGCAGTATGCGCTCTACCAAGTGCCGTTCTAGTTTTTCTTGTTAATGTTTTTTATACAAGAACGGCACTTTCAAGTTTTTCTTGTTAAGTGCCGTTCTTGTATAAAAACTTGTAAGACCCTTTCCTAAACCCCCAAGCACGACTTCTGCGTAGCTTGAGCCGAATGTCCTGGCGGGTGTTCTTGCATGAATGTTTCTGCCTAGTATGGTTGTTATTGATGTTTTTCGATCGCTTTTCAGGACCATTTGTTAATGTGTTTGCTGTGCCATTACCTATGAGTGAAAGTTTGCTTTGTTTTTCAGTAACAGACTTGTATTGTTCAATGCGACAAATGGAATTGCATTACATAAATGGAGTTTACGCTTTAGTACTATTCCCATCGCCAGAAATATGCATTTTTGACTCGAGTATATATTTAAATATTTCAATCCATATGTCCATGATGAAGGTAGTGTCAGGTAAATCGCAGCAGCAAAGTCCCTGCAGAACTGCTCGACACAACCTGTCTCGGCAAGTGCTGAGCCAAAGGCAGTTAACCTGGGGGGAATGGCCACAGATGGTATTGGTGATGGAAAATTGCCAATAAACGAATGCTGGAGCAATGCTTGAAAGTTTAATTTTATGTACGTGTTGGTATCAGGTGATACTAAGGTGCTAAAAAACAAAGTTTGTGAATCCATCACTCTTGGCCTGAAACCTGCTCGGGAGCACTTTACTGCGGTGTGCTTCCTGAGCAGTGATGTTGCTTCTGTGGGGCAAAGCATAATGTAATCTGGGCATTGCCGAGGCTTTTTGAGCACATTTGTTAAACGACATTGCCTGCACCCTCAGGCTCATCACGTGAGCAGAAAAAGCAGGCATTTGGCTGCCCATATCCCCACAATCGTGTTATCTCTGCCCAACACGGGGCAAGTGGTGACGTATAATTCACCGTTACGCACGACTTCTGTCAAACCAAGGATCCAAAGACCTCTGAGCTAATTCGCCTTTGGCTCCAATCGTCGAGAAGAAAATATGGTTGAAGAACATTGTGGAGCTTTGAAAATGTCACCCCAACAGGCACAGATGGCACGCGCAAGGGTGTACACATGTACGCTGATCCTGTGAGCATGAGAGATGGTGAAGTTCTGGAACCATGTTACACATCTTACCAAAACTTGGTTTTATGTCTGAAAAGGTTGGAGAGACACCATGATAGTCAGGTTCACTATGTTAACAAATATAATTTCGTTCAAAATTTTGAGATTAGCAAACCTGTACATTTTTGGAATCATCAGAGCATGGAGAATCCGAAAATCAATGTTGGCATTTGCACAGGCACCTGCATGGCCGCCATTTTGGATTTTCAAAATGGCCGCCATAAAATACATAACTTGCGCTATCTCGGCTTCTAGTCAACCTACTGTAGAAACTTAATTAAATATGCTAATCCTATGTTTTCTGGGTCAGGGAATCCAACAAAGGCCTCAAAATAGTGCTCAGGATGATAGAAAAGCAACAAACAAAGGTAATTGAAAACCATTGTCTTTATATTTGTGATATAACTGTATTACATAATACATGATATTGCAAATCCTTTTAAGTTATAGGTATGGGTTTATAAAGCAAGAAATCAGCCTTGTTAGTATCAGATTGAACTATAAGTCCTATACACAGGATCTACTAGGTCTATACCGTTCAGGAAAATGCGGAATATTTTTTGTATCACGAACATCTGGAAAGTCCTAAAAGTGAAGCAAGTCTTAGGATTAAAGTCTAATGATCCCACCAATGGTTTTCTTGACCCAGAAAACATAGGATTAGCATATTTAAATAAGATTCTAGGTTGACTCGAAGCCGAGATAGCGCAAATTATGTATTTTATGGCGACCATTTTGAAAATCCAAAATGGCGGCCATGCAGGTGTCTACACAAATGCCAACATTACTTTTTGGATTCCTTATGCTCTGGTATTCCCAAAAAGTATAGTTTTGCTAATCTCCAAAAATTTTGAACGAAAGAACATAGTGAACCTGAGTATAAAGGGAGAGAGAGCCACATCCACCTCTCGTGCCAAGCACACAGCAAATGCTCATGGTCCTCTCGGGTGTTGCTGTTGGCATTCCAAAAGCACGCCACCAACAAACGTGGTACTCACCATGTCACAGGACGTGGCTTTGCAGTAAATACTATGGAACTAACGAGCACAGAGCAAAGGGGCCTGACTGCCTCTCTGAATGAGTAATTGCACCTTTCTTCCTGTGGAGTTGGAACACCTCTAATACCATCTTTGCTCATCTCCTTATCGTGTCACGCCCGCCATGCTTTGCACATTCGTTCGGGAGACGTTGCCCTTTTAGAATGTGCAGGGGTTGTGAAAAGAAAATGTACCCCCCTGGTTTTGAGCAGGTTCAGGTGAGATGTCCAGTCTCCGAGCGATTTGCTTTTCTCGCTCCACTTGCATGGTGTGAAAGAGTGGACACCGCATGTGGATGTAGGACTCCAATTGCGACATTTTTCCCATTAATTGAAGGTTTAATTAAATGATTCTTTGCAAATCCCATCATTCATTGGGCTTGTAACTTATTTCAAGTTCATTTATTGTCTTTTCATAAACCAATCGTTTTTGAATTATCCGTTCTCATTACACCCACATGGGGTTCTTTCGACCCCAAGTAGGCCAATCGGACCTCCTGCATGCATTGTTAGGCAATAGACCAATATTGAGATTCGACTTGTGCCTCGCGAACAGAAGGCCAAAGACAACATGAGGGACAGGGATTGTCTCTCCGCTCAACGGATGTTGGTTGCATCCTTCATGAAGTTCCAGCCGACATGAGCAAGTGATGTCCGGATCACAGGTACCACAATGGCCAGCTCTTTTCTCTCTACACTTTTCACGATATTGACTGTTGACATCACTTTGTGCAGATGAAGATTCTGTGAGCAATTTGTGTGCCTTGAATGATCATGAACGTCACGGGCAGTTCAGAAAATGGGTCCTGGCCTCGTCGTTGTGTGCAACTCGTTTCTGAGGTGTAAGAGTTAAGACTGGAACTATGATTCTTACCTGTATAATGTCGGGATACAACTAAACACCCCCATTCCCCCAATCACACACACCACCCACCCATATATATATATATATATATAAACATATGTTTGGTACTACACAACTTTAATATACAAGAAAACAAACACGACATAATGACAATAACAGCGAAGCTTTTCGTGCTGTAGTCTTCAAGGCGATTCACAACAAAGAGACAGGAAGAGATGAGAACAAGTGCATTTATTAGCATGTCTAAGTAACCGCGACACCGATTCGTTCTGCAGTCATGACGTCATTGGTGTTCTGACTTCTGAATGCCCATTGGTTGACTCAGTCATCACTGTCACCTTTTGGAGCGCAATGTTGGCTTAGCGGTTAAGGTGCCGGCTTGGGATCAGAGGATCCTGAGTTCGAATCCAGATCAATCGATGAATTAACGTCAGGTGGGTTGATGCAGCCTGTCATCCATCCGAGGTCGGCAAATTGAGTACCAGCTTGCTGGGATGAATGTGCCAGGGTGTACCCAGATTTAGAATAGGTACACTGTATCCCTGCGTGTCGAAAAAGCGACTAAAGGGTTGGCATCAGGAAGGGCACCCGGCCATGAAAAAGGCACCCGGCCATAAAAAGGGCACCCGGCCATAAAAAAGGGCACCCGGCCATAAAAAAGGGCACCCGGCCATAAAAAAGGGCACCCGGCCATAAAAAAAGGGCACCCGGCCATAAAAAAGGGCACCCGGCCATAAAAAAGGGCACTCGGCCATAAAAAAAGGGCACCCGGCCATAAAAAAAGGGCACCCGGCCATAAAAAAAGGGCACCCGGCCATAAAAAAAGGGCACCCGGCCATAAAAAAAGGGCACCCGGCCATAAAAAAAGGGCACCCGGCCATAAAAAAGGGCACCCGGCCATAAAAAAGGGCACCCGGCCATAAAAAAAGGGCACCCGGCCATAAAAAAAAGGGCACCCGGCCATAAAAAAGGGCACCCGGCAATAAAAAATTGCACCCTGCAATAAAAAAAACTGCCTCAAAAAGGGAACCATGATGATTGTATATATGTATTTATGTCAGATAACTTGATATCTATACCAATCCAATGTCCATTCTCTTTTGAGAGCCGCGTTGTAACCAAATCAGTCTGATGGAAAAGAACACACTGCGTGGTTTGCCATTGACTTTCCCAGTGAAAATAAGCAGAGGAATTTTCCTGGCGCACAATTGCCAATTCTTGCAAAATACACACCGAATGGGTTAAAATGGAACTTCCATGTGATAAATGTCAAACCCTGCTTCGTAAACTTGAAATCCTTTTTCAGTTAACTTTGACACCCCCTCTGCCCCACCCCAAACACCCCACCCATTGTTTGTTAACCTTGATCCCCTGTGGGCTGCGTTTGATCCCCTGTGGGTTGAGTTTGATCCCCTGTGGGCTGCGTTTGATCCCCGGTGGGCTGTGTTTGATCCCCTGTGGGCTGCGTTTGATCCCCTGTGGGCTGCGTTTGATCCCCCGTGGGCTGCGTTTGATCCCCCGTGGGCTGCGTTTGATCCACTGTGGGCTGCGTTTGATCCCCTGTGGGCTGCGTTTGATCCCCTGTGGGCTGCGTTTGATCCCCTGTGGGCTGCTTTTGATCCCCTGTGGGCTGCTTTTGATCCCCCGTGGGCTGCGTTTGATCCCCCGTGGGCTGCGTTTGATCCACTGTGGGCTGCGTTTGATCCACTGTGGGCTGCGTTTGATCCCCTGTGGGCTGCGTTTGATCCCCTGTGGGCTGCGTTTGATCCCCTGTGGGCTGCGTTTGATCCCCTGTGGGCTGCGTTTGATCCCCCGTGGGCTGCGTTTGATCCCCCGTGGGCTGCGTTTGATCCCCCGTGGGCTGTGTTTGATCCCCCGTGTGCTGCGTTTGATCCCCCGTGGGTTGCGTTTGATCCCCTGTGGGCTGCGTTTGATCCCCTGTGGGCTGCGTTTGATCCCCTGTGGGCTGCGTTTGATCCCCTGTGGGCTGTGTTTGATCTCCTGTGGGCTGCGTTTGATCCCCTGTGGGCTGCGTTTGATCCCCTGTGGGCTGCGTTTGATCCCCTGTGGGCTGCGTTTGATCCCCTGTGGGCTGCGTTTGATCCCCTGTGGGCTGCGTTTGATCCCCTGTGGGCTGCGTTTGATCCCCTGTGGGCTGCGTTTGATCCCCTGTGGGCTGCGTTTGATCCCCTGTGGGCTGCGTTTGATCCCCCGTGGGCTGCGTTTGATCCCCCGTGGGCTGCGTTTGATCCCCCGTGGGCTGCGTTTGATCCCCTGTGGGCTGCGTTTGATCCCCTGTGGGCTGCGTTTGATCCCCTGTGGGCTGCGTTTGATCCCCTGTGGGCTGCGTTTGATCCCCTGTGGGCTGTGTTTGATCCCCTGTGGGCTGCTTTTGATCCCCTGTGGGCGAACTTTCATCTCCAATGGGTTAAGTTAATTCACAACCGAGTCAAATTTGAACCCAATAGGGTTTTTAATTGGACCCAATGGGTGTGCTAATGTACTTCCTGATTGTTTGAATTGAATTTTCTTGAACCCTCATTCGAAAAACTTGAACCTTCTTGCGTGAAATTTGAACGTGTTGTACGGATTAACTCTTGACCCCCAATGGGTTAAGTTTGATCCTCACAGGCCAAATTTGAAACTGTTGCATTTAATTTGACCTTGGTGGAGTAAATTTGAACTTCCTGTTGTGTTAAATTTGAACTTTGTAGAATAAATTTGAACTTCCTGTTGGGTTAAATTTTAACTTCCTGGTTGGGTTAAATTTGTACTTGGGTTAAATCTGTAGCCCGTCATGTTACATTTGATGCTTGGTAGATGAGATTTTAACCTTTGTGGATTAAAATTGATGATTCAACACAACGTGGGCCTGGTTTCAGCACCAGTTTTCGATTTAAAGTTAAATAAACATATGTGGGAAAAGTTCAGCAAATGCAAAAGCAGCTTCATCGTAATTTTAGTGCAACTTTAGTGTTGAAAACGGATTATATCACCACATGCATTTGTTAAGTGGAATGAGAAGGAAATGATCCTTTACGATTTGTGTTTTCATAAATGTTATGAGTGGATAGCGCCTGGATTTCCTGCTTTCATTGGCCCAGGGGAAATCTGCTCTGGATTCTAGAATTTTGTGCATACATGATACGACTGCTACTTATTTAACGACCACCGTTATTCGCACCTTCTTGTGTGGTTGGTGGGAACTTTTTTGGGCCAAGTCTTTTGTGAACTGATTCATCATCCCCGCCATTGCACTGAAGATGCAGGAGTTGATAATTTATTCAGGGTTCCGGTGATGACTTACACACTCTTCAGGAAAGACACCCTATAACATCTGCAACTACCAATTCTGACAAAAAGGTCCTTCCAATGGATGGTGTACACATTGCATGCAAGGCTAGGTTGACAATTTTTCGTTGGGTTGAGATTCAAACCCAGGTTAGATAGCTCAAAGCTGAGTGAGAACAACTCGAAGTTATCCTGCCATCCTTAACGTGCTTGCATGAGAATGTGATATTTCTCTGGCAAGCCCCCCCATCGTGCCTTTACTACCAGGGTAGCTGTCTATAATGTCTGGGCGTGCTCACTGGCTATCCATCATGCACCCGTGTTGAGGAGGCCACCACAATTTCTTACATTGTTGATGGCTCCTTGAGGTCCTGGTGCTAACTGCAGTTCCGCATATGCCTTTTCCTTCGAGCTGCCCTCCCTCTATCCTCGTAACCTCCCACTCTTGGGAGCCTCATGGCAAAACTCTGAGGTGGAGGAGGAGGAGGAGAAGGGAAGAGAAACCAGAGGCCTGATGCGGCGGATCTTATCTTTAAAACATGAGATTGTTGTTTAAAGTTCCAGACTCAGTAGCCCAAACAGGAATAACGAGTTTGATTTTCAAGAAGAAGAGACACTACAAAGCACTCACCATGACAGTGTAGTGTTTGTATCTATAGTTTTCGTTTGAGCTATCTTTTCCTTATTGTCTTTGGGCCTGAATAATAAAATATAAAAAATAAAAAATAAAAACCACCTTTAGAGGCCATTTTCCCCCGCAAGCGGGGGTTGGCCTTTTTCGGGGACCGTGGTTGTTGTTGTTTTTTTGGTCCCCTTTTTGAAGCAATGTTTTACGGCCGGATGCCCTTCCTGCCGCCAACCCTTTTTGTCGCTTTTACGACAAACAGGGAATTACCAATGAACTGGTACTCAATTTGCCGACCTCGGAAGGATGACAGGCTGAGTCAACCCCTTTGGGCCTTTGGGCCTGAATGCAACATGAAAATAAATGAATCTATTCCATGGTCATTATAACTCCTTTACAATAGTTCAGCCATACAAGCCATTGCAAAGGAGTTATTCCCAAGATGTTTGATATCATTAAACATTTACGATTGACTCGATCACACACTTCTTTTAATAACAGACAAAACAGCCTAACACCCATTTTCTGAAATGTGATGGAGCGAAAATCAAAGATTACCTGTTCACAAACTCCATGATCCCTTCTTCTTCATTTGTATGCAGCACAAGGTGGCAGGGTGGAATCATTGGCTGAGGGAATGGCTGCTCAAGAACTTGTAACTTGTTCAGGGTGCCAGTGATAGCTCGTCTAGGTCATTGAACACCATGGGATATTTAATGTCTACCAAATAATGGAGGCAGACAGAGCGCCCAGTTTAACGTCCATCCGAGGGACAGCACGCATTGATGATTCGCCCTGCCTGTGAAACACCAGAGTGAAAGTTTATATCTGGATAAGGATTCAAACCCAGGCTAGACAGCTTGGAGGCAAGTTTGCGTACCTCTATGCCATCCTGTCATCGCTCTATGATTCGTGACAACCTTCAAATTCAGACCTTTATCGTTTGAACACTTGACGTGCTTGTCCGACTAACACAGCAATAGAGGAATTTCCTGGAACACAATGTATTGGACCGGTGATGACTCTTTGTACATCTCCCACAACTTTGACAGACCAAATTTTTCCTTGTCGTGATCTTTGCAATCAAAACGCAAAATCCTGTACATCCCTGGCCCGCATGCTCCCACCAAGCATTCAAACTACGCGTCACTCTTGATAGCAGTGTCTCTGATCTGTCAGTGCAAGCCGGCTTGTGTGCTCGCTTCTCTGCCATCGTGTGTGCTTGACTTTTGGCTTGCGTTCCAGTGTATTTTGACTGGAGATTGATGTTTTTGATTGATTGGTGTGCTGCACCTAGCTCATCTTGTGACCATGGAGCTTTAATCTCAGTCTGCAAAGACTCGAGTACCACACGGATGCCTCCCAGTTTGAAGGTGGGTGGTGGTGTTTCGTCCGCAGCCACCCGGCTGCTGGTTGATTCATTTTTCTGTGGGCGTGTCTGCCGCTGATGCAATACCTCTCTATAACGAGTTATCTGGTACTCATTTTGCCGACCTCGGAGGGAAGACAGGCTGAGTCAACCCCACCTGGCGTTAATTCAATGGGATTCAAACTCAGGACCTTTGGATCCCAAGCCCACCGCCCTAACCCTTCGGCCGACACCAAGACAAACTAATTTAGTAAGATTTATGACTGAAAGAATTTTGAGATGACACGGCTTTGCTCGACACCGAAGACAGTTTGGTGTTTACTTTGCCAATCGCAAAGCCTAAAATGCATGACAATTGCCCAAAGAAACAAAAGGATCAGTAATGCGCACTTGGAAATATAGTTTTCTCATTCGTTTTCTTTGTTATCTTCGGCCTCTACCTGCAGAACTCGATTGTAAAATTATTGTTGCCTTTTTTTCCAGGACTGCAGCACCTGGGCAGATTGGTTTGATACTGCAGATTTAATTTGGCCGATAACAACAAGTGTGTAAACAAACCTAAAAAAAACAAATAAAAAGTACTATTCAGGCCACTCAGCCAAAACACAATCAAAGAAAGATAATGTCGAGCGTGTACTCTTCAGTCATGCTTTAATTTATATTGCGAATCCAATGAATGCTGCACGCAAAGCGCGATTGCAGGAGGGATAAAGCTTCTTGTGCGACACAAAGAACCCTACTAAACCTGCTCGGTTTCAATTCTGCTGAGTGTGTGACCTGCGTGACCCTCGTGGAACGGTTCAGGTACATTCCCATTCTACTATTGACCTGACATTGTTTCTGGCTGCCTCTTCACAATCAGACCGGCGTGCCCCTGCCTTTTATTCGGTGGTCACTTCAATGTACAATCCTGTGGTTTCTTTTTAACTTCATCTGCATACGTTCATCGTCATGGGAATTTCAATTTGAAATCAATCGTCAAGGAGCAAAGTTCGACGTGGTTTCGACCAGGAAAATGCTTTGGCATAATGATATTCGGATTGCGCGGTGCTCAAAAGGTTGATTAATTAAGCAGCCCACATGTGGTTAGACATGGACGTCTGTAGTCGTATTGTTTGAAAGTGTTGGAGATCTCAGGTGACGATGCCGACAGCTAAGCCAAAACATATACTGTAGTTCAAAACTATTTCTCTGTAGCTCAACAGACATTTTTTGGTCACACCATCCAGATTGGTTGGTTTTCTTAAATGTAAATGCTCATTGTACTCCAATCGTAATTTGTTGCTGCACTTATGATGTACTTAGTATCGCAGAACTCCTTGTTTGTGTTAAAGATTATGCTGTTTTGTTTCTGTGTAAAGTTTAAGGTTTGGAGATGAGTCTGCTGCGTAAAACTAAATACTGTACCAGAAAAATCCACAACTCCTTTAAAAACGTATATTTTAAAACACACACATGCACATTTGTATAGAAACATGAAGACAGCAAGCCAAGGAAGGTATCCCTAGCCCACAAAGAAAACTAATTCCTTAGACCGGTGCAAATGGAAGATGCCATGCATGAAGCAGAAACAGCAACACATACAGCCCCAATTATGGCAAAAAAGACAAAATAAAAATATAAAATGAGATATCAACAGATGTGCACCACCAACTGGTAGAACGTCAAAAGAGCAGAAAGATATGGACAGATTGGGATAGACAAAGAAGGATCACTGGAATGGCTAAGAAGAGGTCAGCTCAATGGAATGAATCATTATAAATTCCCCAGATCAAGGATACCACAGGAACGGATTCAGGAAGATGGCAGGACTGAGTCAATCGGAGTGTAGGTTCTGCGAGGTAGAAACAGAAAGCATGAGCCATCGCCTATCAGGATGTAAAAAACTCATGTCAGAACAGTTGTACACCCAAAGGCACAACAAGGTATGTGGAGTAATCCACTGGCACATCTGCAGTAATTTCAATATCCCAGTTCCACAAAATTAATGGAAACATGAACCAAAAATTAATCATTTAAAACAAGGGCATAATGTTCACGCAGTTGCGTAGTGATTGGGAGGGGGGGGGGTGCGAACGCACCAGGGGCGCCAAATGACACCCTCAAAAAACGTTTTCATGCTCCATTTGTTTGTATTGTATATAAATTATAACACAACGAGCAACTTTCAGAACCACGTTTTACAGTGTACACTCCGTGCTACGTGACAATGTGTCATGTCCATGTTTACAAACTCCTTACATCCGATTCACTTTTTTCCTCATTCCTATTTCTATCACCTCGCTCAGTAAATAAATCTGTGTTACGGTGATTGCTGCATAGATCTCTTATCTGTATAAGCAGGTTTAATATGCAGCCGGTAACATTGAGATCGCCCATTTGCCCAAGGGATGGAGGGGTGTAACTGTTGGAAGTCGGTTATGTAATTACGTCAATCAAATCTCGATATCTCACTGTGAAAGTCCCAATCAGCAAGGCCAGGATCACATCTCAAGTGAGTTATTTAACGTCCTTGCCTTCGTCTGCTGCTCTGTCTCATCAGCTCTAGTCTCGAGGCTAGTCTAGGCCATATAAATACCACACCTTGCTGCATGCATAGAAATACCACACCATGCTGCACCATGTTTGATCTAGTTTTTGTTAACGGTCTTGTAGCATACCTGCATACTGTACTGCTACAGCATTAGTTTACCTTTCACCAAGCCCAGGTATGCTTGGGCCAGGGCGGGGATTATACGTTCGTTTTATTATTGCCAAATGGTACGAATAATATTATTGTTGTTAATATTATCAGTATTAATAAATGCTTTGTTACAATGTTATCATTGTTTTGGTTTTTTACTTTGTAATAAAAATACCATTCATGGAAGGACCTATTTAACTGCTTTATGCGCCTTAACATGGCCGTGTATAGAAACATAGGAATTCTTCCGGATTCTTTGTAGCTAATTACCCTAATCATCTCAGGTGATCATATCTAAATATATTCTCATTTTGAACAGGTTCAAGGGCTCTGCTGCTGAACCCGCTGGGGAAGCTTAAGCTCTTTCATATGGCCCCCTCAATAGGAATTTCAAACTGTCAGTACCTGCAGGGGGCGATATTTTTGACTTTCGCCCCGAGTGCCACAAACCATCACCACGCCACTGTGTTCACGTATGACCTAATGGTCCCATCCAGCATAAACATAGAAAACAAAGCATTGTGACCAGACATGGGACTCAGATAAAAAAAAGGAAAAATAAGGCATTGCTAATTGAGCTTTTATCATTACCTAGTGATTTTGGTCTACATAATGCAAAAATTAAAAAAAATTACCAAATATCAAGACCTCAAGAATGAAATGAAAAGATCATCAAAGCTGAAGTGTGACAAAATTGTACCAGTGATAATTGGAGCAAAAATAAAGAAGTACCGCAAAATCCCTGGGAACATTACCACAAATAAACTGCAATTGGAGACTGTCCGGGGCTCATTGAAGATCCTGAAAAGAGCCCTTGAAACAAAACTCCGAGAATAAGAAATCTTCACAACTTAGCCCATGAATCACGATCCTTCACCGAAGCGGGGGTGGAGACTTTGAATCCTCGGAGGACTCCATTCTACCTTTGAAAACCCATATTATGGAGACTAGTGAGATACCCGTGCTACAGTACGCATGGGTGGGAGGCCAGAAGCAAACAGACAATGCAGTTACAGCGAATGCTAAAGCATGAAACCAATAAATTCCACATTCTTGAAGCACCTTCAGTCACACGTCAGACATGGAGAGCAAGTTCGTGAAGGACTTCCATGAAAAACGTACCCGTTCGCAAACAAACGGGTACGTTCACGTATAGAAACATCGATCATGGGACCGTGGCGAATCTGCATATGGCGATCCATGAAATTCACGTTCAGAACGTAGAAACCATCACGGCTGTCGTCATTCACTTGAACTCGATATCTCTTTTTCATTCCAAACAACATATCTCCAATCACAAATTAATCACAAAATAAACTTTTAACAACATTGTTGATGTTTCCTTCATTGTAAAAACTACCAAGTCAACAGTTAAAAGGATTTTGAGCCGATAGGTATTACGGCCTAGGCAAGATCTATTGTGACAGCGATCTGTTAGCTTATACACTGCCAAAATAGCTATGTGGAATTCTGTCATGTAGAGATTAAACGTCGTTTAAACTTTGGCCGAGGTCATTACAGACTCTCTTCGAGTTACGACGGGTTACATTCTGACAAGCAGGTCCTAAGTCGAATCACGCCTCATGGACTTATTATATATTACTTATTACATATTTCCAAGTCCGTATTCCACCAACGCATCATTTGTTAAAAGTCATACAGCCTAAATCCCATAATCCAATCCAATCCATAGACTGTACAATAAGTAAAATAAATAAAAGGGTTGAAATAAAAGACTTTATGACATTACAATGCGCGTTTTACTGTACAAAAAAAGCTTACAAAAATCCGGGTACATAATGAGGTACACAAATAATGTGGCACTGTTATAAGAAGTGATAAAGTACCCGATAACATAAACACATACAAACACACAAATCAGTCCTTTGAACAAGGTGGCTGGTCATCCATCAGTGGTGAGGCAGAGGTGGAAGCTGTGGGAGATGAGGGTGATGAAGATGGGTGATGAGGGAGATTAGGAAGATGACGGAGGAAGACGAGGGAGGGAGATGAGGGAGGAAGACGAGGAAGGGAGGGAGGGAGAAGAGGAAGGAAGGGAGGGAGAAGAGGAAGGAAGGGAGGGAGGGGAGGGGGGGAGTGGTGGCGGCAGGGGTCGTTTTCTTAAAGAAAACGTCGAGAGTAGACTGCACAGTTTGCTTCTTTTTCTGGTTGTATATTTCTCTATAACAATGAAGAGCCTCTTGTAGTTGTCGGTCGAGCTTGGCAAAACGATCGACATTCATGTCCATACTGGCGATCACCTGTAGGCCTTTATTGAAGATGGCGAATGCTTTAGCCAATCCTTTCACAGTGAACATTTTCTCCGGTTTGTCCTCTTCTTTTTTCGCTCCTCTCATTCAATTAAATCTTCATTGGATAACTCTCCCGGCACAAACTCCACCAATTCTTCCACGACAACTTCGAGCTCTAAACACCTGGCTAACTTCACAATTTTTCCATCAATCTCGACCATCATGTCGTCCTTGTCGAAACCTTCGAACGAATTATCATAACGTTTCAGACACTTCCTCCCATGCTGCAGCAATATTCTTGATACACTGAAGAACGTTGTAACTTTCCCCAAAGTCACGTAACGTTCTCGAGCTGCACGATTATTTTCATTTTTAACTCCAGGTCAATCGCCTTTCTCTTCTTTTTCTCCGATCCATCAGTGGATGAACTCTTCCTCTTGCTAGACATGATGATGGCAGTATGGTACACACACACTTATAGGCGATGGAGTGTAATGGATGTTGTCAGTGGGAGGCACAAGGAGCAACTGAGATTTTTGTGATGGTCGTAAGTGCGAGTCGTTGTAAGTCGCGAACGTCGTAACTCGAGGAGAGTCTGTATTTACTTTTAATGATGTTTATATACGAATCAAAAAGAAGATAATTGGTTTTGGGTCGTCCTTTCCGCATATCTCGTGGGATTGTGAGTTGGAGAGACGACCGTGATGGCGGGGAGGGGGTTGGCATTCTCTCAAGCAGGGATTCAACCCATGTCCTTATAAAAGGTCTTTGTCTGAGGTCACCAAGTCCGATCGGTGCAGCCGTGCAGCGATCAGTGCAGCCGTTTGTGCGGCACCCGGGAAAATAACGTTACGCGGGAGTCCAAACCTGAAAATTCTGGAGGCCAAAGCTGAAATTGGAAAAACAATATAGCCTATTTTACTCCAGGGGGTCCCAGGATTACCCGCCCAAAATATCGTTGCGATCGGTTCAGCCGTTTTTGCGGTACCTTCGAACGGACAGACAACAGACGGACGGACAGACAGACGAACGGACATTTGGTGAATTATAGTAAGATAACAATGAATGATACAAACAGACACATAACCTTAAAAGAAGGCCATCCATCCTCAAGATGACGCCTTTCTGCCATTTAGAGGTAGAACTGAGATTGTTAGTTGGCTTATCCTCGGGGATGACTCGTGGCGAGGCAGGTTTAGGTTTGTATGTGCTCGCACTCTGTCTACCTATCTACCTGTAGCTGCTGGCTCTCCCTTGCTCTCTGACTCCCACTCTTGCTCTGGTGCGGACGATGAAGCACTGTGCCCTAGCCGTTTTGCTCCGGCTTTGTGCATCGTGTTCTTCACCACATGCTTTTCTCTCTATCTTGCCAGATTCTTGTGTGAGTGCATGTGTACTTGTTGCGTCTAGGGGGTAAATAGATAGCTGTCTTGTATTTCTGTGTTCGGAAATTCTGTTCATACCGTGCCTTGTGAAATAAATTGATTTATCTCAGAAATGGCATGCTTTGTGTTGCCGCCATTTTGTTTCACATATTATCGGGTTTCATTTGGATTCCTGGAGGGCTAACTGTATTCTAATCTTTCTTTTTGTAAATGGCGTGGTAACAAACCCGCTGCATCACAGGCTGGTAACAACCACTGCTTCTGCTTGTGAAAAACAGTGATAGTTCAGCTATCCTTGTGGTGTCGGCTTCAGTGTTATTGCTACCACATAGGTGGTGTTCCTTCCTGTCGGGAGGTTGCCATTGACAATATATTGCTTTCTTTTTAAGCACCTTTGGTTTGTATGACATGTGAAATTGCTGTCATTTCCTGCTTAGCAACAGCAAGGATAGCAGCATGATCGTATTTCGCTCGCTTCATCTTCACTCTCTTCTTGGTAGAAGAATCTAACATCTCTTTCCATTTATTTATTTATTTTTTTGCAAGAACCTCTTTCTTGATCTACTTGGAATAAGCTGATTTTATCATTCTCAAACTTCTTCAGGTCTTGCATCACTTTGTTGAGCTCCATCTCAGCTTGGTTAGATATGCCAGGCAGCATCACATCACTGTGGCAGCCTTCCAAATAAGATCTTCAGAAAATGGTTGTCTTCCATCCGAGCAAGATGACCGAGTCATTGGGGTCTTCTGTTTGCAAGAATAGCCTCTCCTGACTCTTCCATCCCAAACGATCTCCCCACTTGTCTACTACTAATATTCCATGTCTACTGTTGAGCCTTAGTGATACCTAATATACTTTGGAGGTACTTGTGTAGAAGGCCTCAATCTTACTGCGGACTTCTCTTGTCGGTGCTTGTCTGAACCCTACACAATAGCACACAGTATGATAGCTCAGTAAATAGTCATTTAGTCTTCGAGGAAAGATCGTTTTCTCCCAATACAGGCCTGCGTAGGGCACCAAGCATTCTCAAGGCAGAGGAGATTCTTCATGCTCATAATGAGCCTCACACACATGTGCGCATAAGCGCATGCACAAACACACACACAAACACACACACAAACACACTTGAATGTGACATTTTATTTTTCGCATGTTGAGTATCCTCTGTATAATCGTGCCTCGCACATGTTTTATGCATTTCTTATTCCACGGCTTTTCCCAGCCTGCATGCACTCGTGCCCCTGCTGATAACCCTATTTCCACCTTGAAAATGCCACGTCTAATTCATTAAACCGTGATTTTCTCCAATTCTAACACTTGTCCTCTCTGTGTTATTTCTGTGCTTGGGACTCTTCTGGTCTTCTTAATGTCCGTGGCGCATCCATCTTGTACTTCTTCACTCCCTTTAAGGTGACTGCCCGTGCGTGCACTGTTCGGGTAAAACGTGGGGTTTTGAGCAATGTGGTTGAGGTTACATAAACTCTGTCTTCCTTCATCTTTTGTTCCCAGTTCCTGTGCTCACAATTTTTGTTTGCTCGTTTTCAAAATCTGGTGCACATAAAGTGATATTGGTTATAAAGGTTGGTTGGGAGGTTTATGGTGAGACTTTATTTTCAATCATTTATATGAATTTTTTTTGCCATGCACTGGGGATGATCATTCGTTTGTGTGCAGCACCTGGCTGCTGATTGGATCATCTCTGAGAGAGTGGTTGTGCCACTGATGCAGTGCCTCCTGTGTAACCCTAGCCCTAACTGTAACCCTAACCCAAACACTAATGCCAACTGTAACCCTAACCCTAACACCAACGCCAACTGTAACCCTAACCCTAACACCAACGCCAACTGTAACCCCAACACTAATGCCAACTGTAACCCTAACGTTAACCGTAGCCCTAACCGCAACCCTAACCCTAAGCCTAACCTCTGTGTAGGTTCGGACATGAATTTAGAATTTGGCCAGAGTGCCGGATCCCAATGGCACTCTTGCAAAAGACCGAACGTGGGCTCCGTCACGCCCACGGACCAATGATGGCAGACGGGACATGCAGACAACGTCCATCCGATGAACGACATACTCATTGATACAACGCCCAGCCTGTGAAGCACCAGAATGACGATTGATCATCAGGTTGGGTATAAAACCCAGGCTCGGCAGCTCAAAGACCATTTTCTGAGACCTCAAAGACCACAAAAGAGCTCAAAGACCAAAGACTCTGAGCAATCCTGTCGACCCCGGGCGACCAATAAAATAAGATTAGACAGAAAGCTCGGTGCCAACAAGCTGGCCGGTGTAACCACAGCACGTACCTTTGAAAAGTTCAAATTTACCTCCAAGATGCAAGTCCGATTCGTTTAGTAAAGCGGAGCCACCACGTTCGAGGGTCTCGAGTGCATTTCGCAATGTTACATTGGACGGTTGAAAAGGGAATTTTGGAGAGGAAGAAACCAAACGTTTCCAATATTTACTCGATTGCTCACATTCTTGTTTGTTTTCTGCTTCAACTTTGCATCGTCCATCCACTGATGTTGTATTTTTATTTGGACTGACATTTAGTAGCGCAGCACTCCGAACAAGCAGCACCAATGGCATACGCTGGAGTGCGAGCGTAAACCCTCGGTTTCCACATCAATAAAGAAGATAAGAGATTCGTTATAATCTGGAATGGCCACGTCAAATGCTATGGTCATACAAACGGCAAAAGCGGGCACTTCATTCTCACATTACTTTCGATTCATCCCTGAAAACTACTTTCGGACCGTGAGATGTCTGCGAGATGCAATGAAGCACATTCCCAGAGGATCCGAGCTGTCCTCGCTTGTTTGTCAGTGATCCACCTGAGATGAATCCTGGACAAAATGGAGGGCGGATTCCAGCTCGTTTTTGGCCATTTCACTCGATGGTGAAGAATCACTTTAAGATTTTATAAACTCTCATGTCCAGATCCATATTCGGATCTTGACCAAAATCGAATCGATTCTTCCTTGTCGCCCCCCACCCCCCACCCCTAACTTGTCCACCAAGTTTCGGCTGAATCTGTCCATAACTTTTTGAGATATCCTGTTCATAGACAGATATACCGACCACCCAACCAACCTGTCCACCAAGTTTCTACCGAATCTGTCCATAACTTTTTGAGATATTCTGTTCATGGACAGAGACACCGACCACCAAACCAACCTCTCCACCAAGTTTCTACCGAATCTGTCCATAACTTTTTGAGATATTCTGTTCATGGACAGAGACACCGACCACCAAACCAACCTCTCCACCAAGTTTTACCGAATCTGTCCATAACCTTTTGAGATATCCTGTTCATGGACAGAGACACCGACCGCCAAACCAACCTCTCCACCAAGTTTTACCGAATCTGTCCATAACCTTTTGAGATATCCTGTTCATGGACAGAGACACCGACCGCCAAACCAACCTCTCCACCAAGTTTTACCGAATCTGTCCATAACCTTTTGAGATATCCTGTTCATGGACAGAGACACCGACCACCAAACCAACCTCTCCACCAAGTTTTACCGAATCTGTCCATAACCTTTTGAGATATCCTGTTCATGGACAGAGACACCGACCACCAAACCAACCTCTCCACCAAGTTTTACCGAATCTGTCCATAACTTTTTGAGATATTCTGTTCATGGACAGAGACACCGACCGCCAAACCAACCTCTCCACCAAGTTTTACCGAATCTGTCCATAACTTTTTGAGATATTCTGTTCATGGACAGAGACACCGACCACCCAACCAACCTCTCCACCAAGTTTTTCCGAATCTGTCCATAACCTTTTGAGATATCCTGTTCATGGACAGAGACACCGACCACCAAACCAACCTGTCCACGAAGTTTCGGCTGACTCTGCCCCTAACTTTTTGAGATATCATGTTCATAGACAGACAGATATACTGACCACCCAACCAACCTGCCCACCAAGTTTCTACCGAATCTGTCCATAACTTTTTGAGATATCATGTTCATAGACAGACAGACATACCGACCACCAAACCAACCTGTCCAGAAAGTTTCGGCTGACTCTGTCCATAACTTTTTGAGATATCCTGTTCATAGACGACATACTGACCACCAAACCAACCTGTCCACCAAGTTTCGGCTGACTCTGATATCCTTTTCATCGACAAACAGACAGACAGGGGTTAAAACATAACCTTCACCCACCTTTGGTGGCGAAGGTAAAAGGAAAACAAGATGCACACATTCTTCATCACGTGTTCAACAAATAGTGCTTTAAAATATGACATAGTGAACATCGGTATTGCACTTTTGCAGATAAAGTTTGTTGAATTGAGAGAGAAAGCTCATACTGAGTTTAAATACCATGAAGAATGATTCATTCCCACCCAATGGAGGTGGCTCAGTTCGCTGGCTGAGCGTGTCTGTGCATTTGCCATTTTAACAGGGATTTATGAGTCTTTCACCTTCACAAGAACTAGCAAATCTATCTATATATAATGGAGCAATTGTTTGTATGTATGTATGTATGTCCGCTCTTCACCCATTGGTTGGACAGCTGACTCTTGTTTCTTGTTCTCTTGTTTCTCACGGTCTGAGAGTCCTTCAGGTGCTTTTTGCAAACTCCAAGCGAGCTTTCATGTGTCTTTCACTGAGGAGAGGCTTCCGTCTGGCCACTCTGCCATCAAGCCCAGATCGGTGGAGTGTTGCAGTGATGGTTGTCCTTCTGGAAGTTTCTTCCATCTCCACACAGGATCTCTGGAGCTCAACCAGAGTGACCATCGGGTTCTTGGTCACCTCTCTTACCAAGGCCCTTCTCCCCCGATTGCTCAGTTTGGCCGGGCGGCCAGCTCTAGGAAGAGTCCTGGTTGTACCAAACTTCTTCCATTTAGGAATTATGGAGGCCATTGTGCTCTTGGGAACCTTCAATGCACCAGAGATGTTTTTGTGGGCTTCCCCAGATCTGTGCCTCGACACAATCCTGTCTCTGAGCTCTGCAGGCAGTTCCTTCGACCTCATGGCTTGGTTTTTGCTCTGATATGCATTGTCAGCTGTGAGACCTTATATAGACAGGTGTGTGCCTTTCCAAATCATGTCAAATCAATTGAATTTACCACAGGTGGACTCCAATCAAGGTGCAGAAACATCTCAAAGATGTTATAGAGAATTGGGAGGAACCTGAGCTAAATTTCAAGTGTCACAGCAAAGGGTCTGAATACTTATGTAAATGTGATATTTCAGTTTTTTCTTTTTAATAAATTTGCAAAACTTTCTAAAATCCTGTTTCCTCTTTGTCATTATGGGGTGTTGAGTGTAGATTGATGAGGGAAAAAATGAATTTAAACGATTTCAGCATGAGGCTGCAACATAACAAAATGTGAAAAAAGTGAAGGGGTCTGAATACTTTCTGAATGCACTGTATATACACTATACAGTATATATATATGTAGATGAGTCATAAAGCCTAAGGCCTATACGTACCGTATTGTTGGAAGAGACGTAACACCGATGCTTTCGATATTTGATGGTCATTTTAACAATCGGTTTGTTTGGGTTTCACACTGAATGGAAAACATAAAGGTAGAGCATGGCGATTGTGATGTATGACAGGTTCGACGATATGTTCGGCATGAACGGCATATAAATCAAAATGGCGGAGTGTGGAGAGTCAGCCGCGTACGCCGTAATGGCATCAGACGTAATCACATCACCTTGTCATGCGACCAGATCCTCAGCTCTGATTGGCATATATTTGAGGGGACATACATACATACATACGGATGGACAAGCACTGTTGTAGATGTCTCTGCCCGATGGGCTGTTCCTTAAAAATCTTTTGGTATCCTCATATGTATTTTGTTGGTTTGCAGTGGAACAAAACAAAAAAGCTGAAACGATTATTAAAACTAAATTAAATTAAAACTGTCAATATGACATCCTTCAAGTCTCAGGTTTCCACACCTGCATCACCGCTTGCTTACCTTCATTCACCTTATTTGTATGTCAGCCTTGTGCTGACAATAAGCGGCGTGGCGCTTTCTTTTTCCCCTTCTCTCGTGATGCAGCCATCTGCCAGAGTTCCTATTGAAGCTGTCCTCCCGACTCGCTTTTTCATCTGTGCATGGTCTTCGACGCCCAGCCAATGCTCAATGCAGGCTTCCTTTCTTTGTCTTTACCAAACTTATCCACACCGCCATGGTTTCCTGTCCCCCACTCCATTTCCTTCAGGCCTGTCCTTTGTGCGAACAATCTAGTGACCTTCCTACTTCGCAGTTTCGGCATCGGATACATGGCCATTTGGCTTTCTTTTCACCTTCGTTTGTGGTGCACGTTGCATTGTCACCTAATTTCCCTTTTTACAGCAGCCCCCATCACCCTTCCCCCTCTGCCCTCCCCCAAAGCCTCATAAATGAATGGACTCGCTCTGTGAGGAAAGGAGATTCTCATAACAACATCTGTGGATGCTCGGAGTGGTTTGACATAAAAATGTCAAAAACGATATTAAGTGTTTGTTGAGATGGCCTCGCTCCTCTTCCTTGCACGCCTTGTAATGCAAAGGCAGAATCGCTTGTTTTATTTCTTCAATTTCCTGTTCCTCACACTAGTTCAAGGACATCCAAAGGCCTGGCACGTGTGACCCCGCCATCTTGTAGAGCTAGGAAGGCGTGAGAGGCTGGCCGTGTGCCCGCCGCACGTTGATGCCTCTGTGCGATCGATGACTCCACGCTGGGGAGCATAATGAAATGATTATTTAATTCTTCTCATTTTGTTTGTGTTTGCGGAATCCATACAGATATAGTGTGTTTTCACTACCGCAGTGTAATCCACATCATGCTTGACTAGTGTTATTGAGGGGTTGACTGTGTGCAATATCTAGACGGGAACAGATATCTTTATGGATTTTCAAATTGGCACTAAACAGGAGCGAGTTTGGGCAATCACACACGTACAGGTTCATTTGGAAACAAGTGAGATGAAATAATTTTAATGATCAAAATATGTCACAGAATTTGGAATTAATGACTTGATCCATTTTCAAATTGGAGGTTTAGTAGACTTGGGCCTGATGGTTATGCTGTAATTAAGAGAGTAATGAATGTTGTAGAATTTCAAATACATTTTGGAAGAGGAGGAGGAATAAAAGTCTATTTTTAGAATATCAAAACAATGTGGTCATATCATATTCAAGGGTCAATGAGATTCAATAATTATGCTTATTATAAGCCTTGGACTGTTTGTGTGTGTGTGTATATCTAATATACAGACTTGGCATTTAATATGGAATATTTTTTTTGTGGGGTGAACTTACTTTTCAAGATGTCCTAGAACCAAAAGTTCATTGGAATTATGTTGAAATTATTCCAGATTTTGTTCATGTGACCTTTAAAAGAAACAAAAACAACATTTGACATTTCGAAACAAATAAATTGATCCTTGAAAGTGATGTAAACTGATATCGAACTCAATTCACGGACAGTACTGTGTTAAACTTCTGTACGTTTTCCAGAAGTATCTCTTTATTTTTCACATTAGCCAAATTCTTTTTTTAACAAAAACAAAAGTTAAATTATGACTGGGATTACGGACAGTAAAATTACAGTTCAGTACTTCGTGTAACCCCCACGAGCATTCAGGAGAGCACGTACACGTTGAGGAATGCTGTTCACGAGACTTGCCAAGGTTTGGACAGGAATCGCTTGCCATGCAGTGACAATAGCCTGCTGTAATTCACGCACAGAGGTCGGCTGCTGGTCCAAGTGGTCGATTTGACGCGTTAATTCTGCCCACAAGTTCTCTATCGGATTCATATCCGGGGACATGGCAGGCCACTCCATATGCTCTACACCACGGTCAGCAAGAAAGTGTTGGATCATGCGAGCACGATGAGGCCGTGCATTGTCATCTTGGAAGACAAAGTTTCCTCGAAAGGCTGCACGAGCAAATGGAAGCAATGTTTCTTCCAGAATGACCCTGTACTTGAACTGGTTCAGGTTTCCATTCAGAACAACCAGGTCAGTTTTGCCCCCTGCATGAAAAGCAGCCCAAACGGTCACCCCACCACCTCCAGCTTGGACTCTTGGCACTATACAATCTTTGTTGTAGGCTTCATGCACTTGTCTGCGCACTCGGACGCGGCCATCTTGACGATAGACCAGAAATCTAGACTCGTCACTGAAGATCACGTGATTCCAGTGTCCTGGCTGCCATTGAGGGTGCTCTCTGGCCCACTGCAATCGGCGCTGGTGGTGTTGTCTGGTCAGGCGTGGCTTTCTCAGGGAATGCCTGGCACGATAGCCTGCTTGAACCAGTCGTTGGTTGACTAGCCTTCTGGATACAGGCACATTTGTCAGTTGCTGCCACTCAGCCCTAAGCCGATTAGCTGACTTGGTACGGCCATTGCGGACTAACCGGTGCAGCTGGCGATCATCCCTCCTTGTGGTTTTGCGGGGACGTCCTGGCCTCGGTATTGGAGTAGGGACACCCATCTGAGCATTTCGTTTCAGGATCTTTGACACCTGACCTTGAGTGATGCCATACTGCCGAGCAATAGCACGCTCTTTCATGCCGTAATTTCGTAAATCCACCACTCCATGACAAACAGCATTGTCGAGTTGACGGACCATCTCCAGAGGAAGCGGCAATAAGTTTTGGAGACGTGCAGCAGTTGTTTTCCACTAATACAGAACGCAACAACCCTTGTTTTACCCAACTGTGAAGCCAATCGTCAAATGCACCTGTCCGTACATTTTGCCACGCCACCTGTGATATAATCCTGTTGTTGACTTCTTGCTGCGACAGGCAATCAGTGACATGGTTCTTTTAACAAATAAATCACCAAAGTGTAAAAGAATCTCACCAGATTGATATACTGAGTTAAGATAGTAAACCCAAGTCAAGAAAAAAAAATATTCCATATTAAAAGCCAAGTCTGTATAAAGCTTTTTCGAACCACTTACTCGTTGACTGACTGATATTAATGTTTGGTACCTTCCGGGTGTCATATAAACCTGAAATTTGGCGTGCCGATGGACATCGAAGCGACTTCACCGGGAAAAATCACAGAACCATCCGAAAGTGTGCATAAATGAAAAATTACGTAAAAAACGTAAACGCGCCCATTAAAAAGAAATCTCAATCGATATCTAGCATTTCAAAATGGGAATTTCTTTCGCTGTAAAGTGTGAAATGAAACCTCAATAAAAATTTCCGTTAAAAAACCTGGTACTCATTTTTGCCGACCACAGGAAAATGTGTATCTACCCACCTGTTGTTAATTCAACGGCATGACAGGGGCTCAAACTTGGAACCTTAAACTCTGAAGCCAGCCACTTTAACCATTAAGGCAACACCAAGCTACTGGACGTCGTTGATGCTTTCCTATAATCATGAAGCTTCTATTTATTATGTACCTATGTACGAAGTTCATTATTGCTTGCAGTGTGTAAGCATCACCCACTGGTATATATATATATATATATATATATATATATATATATATATACGTACGTATATGTAGAGAGACAGAGAGAGACTTGACTTTTATGTCCTTTTATCACAAAAGTGTAAAAAAAAACAATAAATGATTCAAAGAAAACAATCACAACAGTTGCACAAGCATTTCCATGATAAATAAACAAATTATCAGCAAATAAACAATTAAGTATTAAGGAAAATAACTACATTGTAAATACTAACTGACCCTCAGCTATTTTGCAAAATGCATCTCTCACACACCACTGTTTCTCAAAGAGTTGTACCTCAGAATAACAACAAAATTCCAGCTTCACTCTTGAAACACAGAGAGCTTTAAACATTTCCAAAACATC
>NW_027618150.1:0-52500 GCF_964187855.1 Myxine glutinosa | reverse complement strand
GTGGTGAACAAGAGGGATACAGCCACAAACTCTCAGGGAGGAAAAACTGGAAACTTGGAAACAGGTGGTTTTGGGGAGGGTTAACGGAAGTAGAAAAGATCATGGTTTTGGATGTGGGATGATCTGAGATGATGGTGAACAGCTGTCTTAAAGCCCTGGACGTGTATTTACTCACAGATTGAAAGCGACACTTCATTTGGTACCTTTCCTGGTAACCTGGCAATTTCACATCACCGTCCAGTAAATATAAACATATATATATATATATATATATATATATATATATATATATATATATATATATATATATATATATATATATATATATATATATATATATATATATATATATACGTATATATATGTAGCCTATATATGTATGTATGTATATATGTATATATATGTATATATATGTATATATGTATGTATATATATGTATATGTATGTATATATATGTATATATATGTATATATATATATATATACATATATATGTAATTAATATAATTAATAATATATATATATATATTATATATATATATTTAAAAATTTTTTATTTTATTTATATATATGTATATATGTATATATATATATATATATATATGTATATATATGTATGTATATATATATATATATATATATATATATATATATATATATATATATATATATATGTATATCTATATATATAAAACTGTGTGTGTGTGTGTGTGTGTAATGTTACCGATAAACTCCTAAATGGATATATATGTATATATATTTATATATATATATATATATATATATATACATATATATATATATGTAATTAATATAATTAATAATATATATATATATATATTATATATATATATAAAAAATTTATTTTATTTATATATACGTATATATATATATGTATATATATGTATATATAAGACTATATATATATATATATATATATATATATATATATATATATATGTATATCTATATATATAAAACAGTGTGTGTGTGTGTGTGTGTGTGTGTGTGTGTGTGTGTGTGTGTGTGTGTGTGTGTGTAATGTTACCGATAAACTCCTAAACGGAGAGGCTTACGTGCTTGATATTTGGCATAGACATGGCCATTGAGCCTGGGACGAACATGGCCGAACTCAAAATATTTGACGATCCATATTTTTTATTCATATTTACCTCAGCGCATTTCAGCACACAGAATCAACGGAATCAGAGCAGTTGGCGCTGATTCGCTCAGAGCGATCACGTGATGACGCTATGATGCTATGAACGATATGATGCTATGACGCTATGAAAAAAAAAAATCGCTATGACGCTATGAACGCTATGACGCTATGAAAAAAAAATCGCTATGACGCTATGAAACGTTATGAACGCTATGAACGCTATGACGCTATGAACAATATGACGCTATGAACGCTATGACGCTATGAACGCTATGTCGCTATGACGCTATGACGCTATGATGCTATGATGCTATGAAAAAAAAAATCGCTCGCTTTGCCAAGGGGCTCGCTCCCCCCCCCCCGTTCCCCTCCCTCCCCTTCCCCCTCCCCCTCCCCTTCCCCCTCCCCCTCCCCTTCCCCCTCCCCCTCCCCTCCCCCGCCCGGCAATGCCGGGTACTTCTGCTAGTATATATATATATATATATATATATATATATATTTATATATATATACATATATATACATACATACACACACTAAATATCCCATGGTCTCTTTTGAAAAGAGTAGGCCATTGTGTGCCAATACCCTTTCCAAATACCTGCCCTGTCTGCTGGGAAGAGAAATGGGAAAACCAACCGGTGTATTCTCTGCCTAATGACTGCTTCGGTAGAACTGTGGAACAGAATGGACTGGATTTTATAAGCTGAGGCTATAATGAGACATTCCAAGTTCTTGCAATTGTTTTTAAGTATGAGAAGAATATGTTGAGAACTGATTCTCAAAGTAACTGCCTTTTATGAGGTGGAAGTGGTTCATTACCCAGGTAGTGTGGGTTCATTGCTCACTTCGGTGAATGACGTTTAATGGCCCTTTGTCCAATGAACGGTGATGGACAACACTGAAAATATTGAAAACCCAATTGCACAGCAATTTGCAAAGCAATATCTTGAGTTATTTGCAACCTACTTATGTCGGTATCAGTATGCGGAACGAGACCCTCGCTAGCTCTAAAGTATCCTTTGGCGTTTAAGGATGTCTCCGAAACCCCGGGATACTGAATATCCTTGAAGAGGTATTCGTCATCGTTCGTATGCAGCATGAGGTTGCGGGGTAGCATCATTGGCTGGGGGCGTGGCTGTGCTCGCTGATGCAGCGCCCTCTGCTGGTTTGTGCAGGAATTTGGAATATTGGCTTCTTTTTTTTTTTCTTTTTTTTTTGTATACTGAATCGAGGCTCGTGAAAGAGCTAACATTGATTTCACAAACAAATCAACCAGACAAACAAAATATATAAAAAGAGGGAGCGGAAGACAAGATGGGGAGAGAAGCGGCAGCACACAAACAACATTTGAGAGCAGGGAGATGTGTGGGAGGGAGAGGGTTTGGGGGTAGGAGGCGTGGGAAGGGAGAGGTATAAAACACAAGGGGACCAAGGACTTCCAGGACAGAAGTTGGTATTTCAAAAAAAAAAAAAAAAGTGTAGGATTTTGGGTGAAATTCGCAGGGGTAGTAAAGATCAAGGTTTTGGATGGGGGAAGATAAAAGATGGTGGTGAACAGCTGTTTTAAAGACCTGGAGGGTGGGTGGAGTGGGAGATGGTGCCGGAGATGGCTCTGGTGCCGGAGATGGCTCTCCTCCTATTTGCGAAGGACCTCGAATGTCCACTGAGGAATGTCGGTGTTTAACATCCATCGGAGGGTCGGCACAAACATTGATGAAGCCCTCTGCCTGAGAAACACCGGGACGACTCCTTATCACTGGGCTGGGATTCAAACCCAGGCTAGGTAGGCATCTTGGAGGAGAGTGTGCGTGCCTCTGGGCCATCCTGCACTTGTAGATCG
This sequence comes from Myxine glutinosa, assembly GCF_964187855.1. Taxonomy (NCBI): domain Eukaryota; kingdom Metazoa; phylum Chordata; class Myxini; order Myxiniformes; family Myxinidae; genus Myxine; species Myxine glutinosa. The sequence continues at coordinate 49,496 of NW_027618150.1, read as the reverse complement.
TTTATTGTGAAATTTCATCGTTTCTCTGTCAAATACCCCACGAGATTTTGTATTTTAATTACTGCAGTTACTCTTGACTATTATCGATAATGAGGTCGTTTTTCTCCAACCTCCATGTTCTCTTCCATGTCATTCTGTGGTCAAGGTACATCGTTATTTTGGTTGTTTCTGATTTAGACCAAAGTCATTTGGTACCAATATTAATTTGGTGTTGACATCTGTTCTTATTTTTTATTTCTGGACATATTCGATTTGGCAGCATTGCTTAGTATTCAGTTTTTCGCACTTGATGCAATGGTCTTGTGACCTGTGAGTGCGAGGTCATCATTATTGGTCGTTCTTTAAGGACCATTCTTCCACGACTTTGTAGGGACTTGGATATTTAACATTTTGTAGATGTGTCAATTGCCTTCACAGCCCACAATGTTCTGCCTTTGCGTGTACAGTTCTTCTTACATAGAGGATTCTTTCATCTTGAGAGAAGGTCATGGTGTTTTCTGTAAGAGAAGGTCATGGTGTTTTCTGTAAGAGAAGGTCATGGTGTATTTCGACCTTGTAACACCTGCACTTGTCCATTTGACTCAATCCTGCCATTCTCCTGAGGCCATTTATGTGGTGTCCTTCATCTTGAGCAATTGCAAATCATTCTCCATCTCAATCCAGGTGCCCTCTTCTTCACCATTCCAACGAGCCTTTGTTATCTATTTCGAATCCTCTGCTTGATTTCTCAAGTTTTCCTTCTCACAAGTGTTGATATGTATTTGTTGGTGTTTTGTTTTGCAGTTATCCTTTGTGTTCTTTTCAATTTGTATTTTGTATTTGTATTTTCCTCTTTTCTCCCGCCTCTGGAACAAACTCCCTCACTCTCTTCAATCCCACTCCTCCCTCCAGGTCTTTAAAACAGCTGTTCACCACCATCTCTTATCTTCCCCCATCCAAAACCTTGATCTTTTCTACCCCCGTTAATTCACATCAGATCCAGTTTTTTGAAATACCGACCTCTTTCTTTCCTGGAAGTCCTTGCAGTGACCCTGTGTTTTATAATTCCCCCCCCCCCCCCATTCCCACACCTCCTTCCCCCAAGTCCTCTCCCTCCCACAGATCTCCCGATGTCCCTGTTCTCTGCTGTTGTACTTGTGTGCTTCCCTCTCTCTCCCAATCTTGTCTCCCGCTCCCTTTATTATATGTTTTATGTGTCCGTATTTGTTTTTTTTGTGTGATTAATGTTCGCTCTTACACGAGCCTCCATCTTGTATACCAAAAAAACCAATTCCTGTTGCTGTGTTCCATCCCGTTTCTCCTCCAGTTGTGAAATGTTCTAATCGCACTTGTATCAAAGCAAGATTGGCAGCATTTCCAAGCGTTCTGCTTCCTGCTCGTCTACAAAATAATGTTATTAGTCGGTTTGTTGACCTTTTTACCTCCGCCACCAAAGGTGGATGGAGGTTATGTTTTCACCCCTGTCTGTTTGTTTGTCTGTCAATGCCACTTTTTTCTGTTTGTCTGTTTCACCCCTGTCTGTCTGTCTTGTTACAAGTCTGTGAACAAGATATCTCAAAAAGTTGTGGACGGATTCGGACGAAATTTGGCAGAGATGTAGCGTATGTGACAAGGACGACATTATTAGATTTTGGTGAAGATCCGGATTCAGATCCGGCTAGTAAATTTTTTAAAGTGATTCTTCACCATTGGGAGATTGGGCCAAACACGATACATAGCAGGATATCTCAAAAAGTTGTCGACGGATTTGGATGAAACTTGGTGGAGAAGTTGTGTGAGTGACAAGGATGAATCTATTAGATGTTGGTGAAGATCTGAATATGGAATCAGATACGAGAATTATTTAATTTTTAAGTGATTCTTCATCATTGAGGGATCGGGTGAAAGGCGATATATAACATGATATTTTTTTAAAGGTTATTGATTACTTATGACTAAACTAGGTGAATGAGTTTGGTAGGTGACAAGAACAATCCGATTAGATTTTGGTTCAGGTCCGAATCCAGATCCTGTCTATCATTGGAATACAAAACAAACTGTTCAGCCTGGTGGAGGTGTGCGCTCTACTGAGTTCTGTTCTATTTGCATATGTAGTCGATTCTACAGTTGTTTTCTGGAGCACCTGGTTTAACTCCGTGTGACCACCACCTCATTCAAATCTTTGCAGGTATAGTCTTGGGATCTACTGCTTTTGTAAGACATTTTGTGAACAGTAACAGTTTCCCTGTTTTGGTATCTAGTTAGGGTTAGGAGATGATTGGATTGAAGAACTAGTCTTGATCGTGAAGGCCAGTGTTGATCTGCTTCACCTGCCGAACAATAAGAGGTGAAATCGACAGAACGTTGATTGAGGTATGCTAACTATCATGGGAAAAAAGGAGAATGTTATGTTTTGAGCATTAACTTCATTAGAGCAAAAAAGAAAGGCTGCATAGGGTTGAGGATAGATATCGGGTTGGAGGTGCATGTGTCAAAGAGGGGTCAGGAATCAAGAAGTATGTGGGGATGAGAATGAGGATGACAGGGAGGGTCAATGTTCAGGGGTTAAAAGTCAAGGGACTGGTACTGGAAAACAAATAAGAAACAAAAGGACATTGGATAAAAAATACTGAAGAAAAAAAGTTAGTGTCCATGTGTTTTATACCGCTCCCACTCCCCCCCCCCCCCCCCCCCATTCCCATGCCTCCTCCCCCCAAGCCCTCTCCCTCCCACAGATCTCCCGATCTCCCGATGTTCTCTGCTGTTGTACTTGTGTGCTTCCCCCTCTCTCTCTCCCCATCATGTCTCCCGCTCCCTTTATTGTATTTTTTTTTTTTTTTTTTTTTTTTGTATACTGAATCAAGGCTCGTGAAAGAGCTAACATTTACTTCACAAACAAATCAACCAGACAAACAAAACACACAAAAAGAGGGAGCGGAAAACAAGATGGGGAGAGAAGGGGAAGCACACAAACACAACATTTGAGAGCAGGGAGATGTGTGGAAGGGAGAGGGCTTGGGGGGAGGAGGCGTGGGGAGGGGGGGGGGGGGTGGAGGGAGAAGTATAAAACACAAGGACACCAAGGACTTCCAGGACAGAAGTTGGTATTTCAAAAAAGTGGAATTGGGGTGAAATTAGCGGGGGTAGAAAAGATCAAGCTTTTGGATGGGGGAAGATAAGAGATGGTGGTGCATGTGTTAACTTGTTTTGTGTGTCCATTTGTTTTTGGTTTTTTTTGATTGACGTTAGCTCTTACACGAGCCTCGATCTTGTATACCAAAAAAATGAATAAATAAATAAATAAATAAATAAATAAATCTATAGATCAAACCTATCTATAGAGCTATCTATCTATAATTCTGTGATTATTGTTGTTGGGAGTTTTGTATGATTTATGTGTTGTTATGCTTGTTGTTATTGGTCTGTCCCTTTGAGGAACTGTAAAGTTTGTTTTCAGAGTTTAGGATGAGAAATGTGCCTTTTGTGAACTACGCACTCAGAGTTCTGTATCATCGAGTGAGTTAGTAGAAGTCTCAGCCATAATATTTGTGAAAAACATCAAATTGCTTCAGAAGTTGGGTCCTCTGTCCAGACTAAGGCTTTTTAAATTCAACATTTTTGGTAATTGCTTTCTCTTAAAAAAATTAATAAATTCACCATTTGTGTCATTTCATTTGTGTCATGTGTCTGCTCGGGGAGCCTCCTGTCGCTTTGTGGTGTGTTTCATCAAAGACAGCATGTTGTGCTACAAAAATATGGCATTTATATCTGTGAGTTTCATTGAGGAAGTAATATGAAGCAACACATGAAAAATGGTCTTTTATAACACGTCGTAGTGGTTGTTGTTGTTGTTGTTGTTGTTGTTGTTGTTTGTTTGCTCCTTCCATGTACCGGTACTTTTATATATATTTATATTGCTTCGAGAAGTATTACTTTATTCACTTTTGTGTGCTCCTTCCGTGTCATTCTAATGGGTTCCTACTGTTGTAGAATAATATTGAAGGAAAAGCTGAACACGTGGAAGGAATGTATGGAGACAAAAGGTCTGAAGGTGAATATCGGAAAGACGAAGGTGATGGCAAGTGGTAAAGCATGTGGTGAGGTGGAAAGAACTGGGAAGTGGCCGTGTGCTGTGTGCAGGAAGGGTGTCGGAGTGAACTCCATTCAATGTACAATGTGTGCTGAGTGGGTTCATCAAAAATGTAGTGGTCTGAGAGGGTCATTAACCAGTGTGGCAGCTACATTCAAATGTAAGGTGTGCACAGAGGGAGCTGCAGATGGAGGAAATGTTGAGTTGGATCTTGGAGACGGCGTGAAGCTGGAAGGTGTGAAAAAATTTTGCTACCTCGGAGACATGCTGAATGGAGAAGGTGGATCAGACTCGGCAACGGTTGCTCGAGTGAGATGTGCATGGAAGAAGTTTTGGGAACTGAGTGGTGTGCTGATGATGAGGGGAGTGTCGTTGAAGCTGAAGGGAAAGGTGTATGCTGCATGTGTGAGATGTGTTATGATTTATGGGAGCGAGACATGGGTAATGAACGTAGAGCAGCAACGAAGGTTGGAAAGGGTGGAAATGCGAATGGTTCGGTGGATGTGTGGAGTATCGTTGAGAGAGAGGAAGACAAATGATGAATTGCGAAAGATGATGGGAATAGAGCCTGTGATTGATGCTGTGAAGAGGAACAGGTTGAGATGGTTTGGTCATGTGTTGAGGAAGGATGAAAGTGACTGGTTGAGAAGAGTGATGGAAATGAATGTAGAAGGAAGTAGAGGACGGGGAAGACCGAGAAAGACTTGGCTAAAGATGGTGGAAGAAGAAATGTGGGCAAGGGGGTTAACAAGGAGAGATGCAGAAAATAGGGCAAAATGGAGAAGATTGTCATGGGGACCGCAAGGCTAACCCCCGCTCTAGCAGGGAAAATGGCCTTTAAAATGCCTGTTGTTGTTGTTGTAGAATAATAAATGTGACCCGTCAAACCGCCATATTGAGCTCCCATTCCCACATCTTCTTCCTCAATTCGAAAAAGGGTTTTAAAACTGGCATCTTTGTGATTAAACGGAAACACATTTTCGTTCCAAGTTCATCAATTATTAGTTTTACAATGATGCTATGACAACAGGAACCCCCACCTTAAAGCTTGAGGTCCCATTCCTTTTCCTTAATCCTGGAAACATGGGGATTTTAAAAGATGCACCTTTATGATTAAGGAGACACATGGATTATTAGCTTTCCATCCAAGTAAGTCGATTGTTAGGTTTCCAACAGTACCATGTTTGATTACTCGACGACAGCAGGAAGCCTTTTAGAATGAAGTGTGACACACACACACACACACACACACACACACACACACACACACACACACACACACACACACACACACACACACATATACATCTTTTATTTTATTTTTTTTCTTCCTCACAATTCTAACTCTTATGATTTTCAATAATTCTTATTTCTCTTATTCAATTCTTATTTTAAAATTAAAAACACACAATTTTAACAAAACACACACATATACACATACACATATACACATACATACACATATACACATACACATATACACATACACATATACACATACACATATACACATACACACATATACACATACATACACATTACACATATACACACATACATATGCACATATATACACATACACACATACACACACATATACACATACACATACACACATACATACACATATATACACACATATATATGCACATATATACACATACACATATACACGCACGTAAAAATGCAAATATATACACATACACACACACACACACACATACACATACACATACGTATACACATACACACACATGTGCACACACACATACGTCTACACATACACACACACACACACACACACACACACACACACACACACACACACACACACACACACACACACACACACATCTTGTTTTTTATTTTTGTTTCTCATAATTTTAACACTTATGATTTTCAATTCTTATTTCTCTTATTCAATTCTTATTTTAAAATGCATTTAATTAATTGTACAGTACTGGTTGTTCCTAAACTTATATCGATAATTTAAAGGATTTCTGTAAATGATGTCAACTTCACAACATCCCATATTCAAATTGTAAACCTCAAAACATAGTTCCTCTACCAAAAGCAAGAACGTTAACCTGTAAGCAATTGACTCGATTCCCGACTGCACGGATCATCAGCTGGGCACCGTTCTTCCTCGAGGTTTCAATCCTTTCAGCCCAGGACCTCTTCAAACGGCGGATGCACAACCTCGATCATGGATCCACATCAATAGATGGTACATGAGTAGATCCACAACCTCGATCATGGATCCACATCAATAGATGGTACATCAGTAGATCCACAACCTCGATCATGGATCCACATCAATAGATGGTACATCAGTAGATCCACAACCTCGATCATGGATCCACATCAATAGATGGTACATCAGTAGATCCACAACCTCGATCATGGATCCACATCAATTTTTTTTTCTTTTTTTTCTTTTTGGTATACTGAATCGAGGCTCGTGAAAGAGCTAACATTTATATCACAAACAAATAAACCAGACAAACAAAATAAATAAAAAGAGGGAGCGGAAAACAAGATGGGGAGAGAAGGGGGAAGCACACAAACACAACATTTGAGAGCAGGGAGATGTGTGGGAGGGAGAGGGCTTGGGGGGAGGAGGCGTGGGAAGGGGGTGGGGGGGGTGGGAGAAGTATAAAACACAAGGACACCAAGGACTTCCAGGAAAGAAGTTGGTATTTCAAAAAAGTGGATTTGGGGTGAAATTAGCGGGGGAAGAAAAGATCAAGGTTTTGGATGGGGGAAGATAAGAGATGGTGGTGAACAGCTGTTTTAAAGACCTGGAGGGTGGAGTGGGATTGAAGCGAGTGAGGGACTTGTTCCAGAGGCGGGAGAAAAGAGGAATGAAGGAGTGAAGGTGAGCAGAGAGTCTTGATTATGGCAGTTTAACCATAAGAGGGTTGCAGGCAGATCTTGTGCGACCTGTAGGAATATTTGGGGGACAGAGCCCAGAGAGAGCTGGGGGAGCAAGACCAGAGAGGAGTCGGTAGAAGACGGAAAGACCACCAACCTGCCTGCGGTGAGTGAGTGAAAGGCCCTTGGAGTTAGCTTCATTGCGGGAGATTCCAATGATGCTGAACGCTTTGGTTTCAACAGCGTGAAGACGAGCTAGGTGTGAGGCAGGAGCACCAGCGCAGAGGGGAGAGCAGTATTCCATTGAGCTGTGGATGAAAGCCTTGTATGTGGTGAGGAGCTCAGATGTGCCAAGGAAGGACTTCGCACGACGGAGGATGCCCAGTCGGCGACTGGCTTTGGAGGCCAGATTTGAAATGTGGTTTTCCCAGGAAAGATCATGGCAGATAGTGAGACCCAAAAGCTTGAGTGACAGAACTTCTTGGAAAGGATTATTCAGAAAGTGGATTGGAGGCTTGTCCAGTCGGTCTTTTCGGAGAGACATCGTGAGAGTGTGAGATTTGTCAGGATTGAAAGACATGTTCCACTTGTTTGCCCAGTCTGTGATTTTGTCCAGGTCTGCAGAGAGTGAGGAGGCTGCAGACTGCCGATCTGAGGGATGAGGAATGGAGCGACAGAGAGTAGAGTCATCAGCAAAGAGATAGAGAGGATTTTCAAGAGAGTCAGAGAGATCATTGATGAAGGCCAGAAAAAGCACAGGGCCCAGAACACTGCCTTGGGGAACTCCAGCCTGAACAGGAAGAGGAGATGAGAGAAACCCATTCTGGGCCACACGTTGACGACGACTAGAGAGAAAGTCCGCCAGCCATGCGTGGAGATTTCAATGGATACCAAAGGAGGAGAGTTTGGTGAGCAGAGCGGGTGCCAGACCGTATCGAAGGCACGTGATATGTCAAGGGAGACAGCTCTAATTTCATGTTTGGCATTGAGGACCTCCATCCATTGTTGAGAAAGCAGAAGCAGCATGTCCAGAGTAGAGTGACCAGGTCTGAAACCAAATTGATGATCAGAGATCAAGCCATTGGAGAAGAGGAAAGATTTCATATCTGAAGCAATGATGGATTCCATGACTTTGCTGATAATTGGGAGAAGGCTGATTGGTCTGTAGTTGCTAGGATCTGTTTTTGCACCTTTTTTGTGCAAAGCGGTGATGTTGGCTGATTTCCAAGCAGATGGCAGATGACCTTGAGCAAAAGAGAGGGTGAAGAGAACAGAGAGAGGGAGTGAAAGAGCGGAAGAACAGGATTTTAGGACCCGTGGGCTGATGCCATCAGGTCCAGTTGCAGAATCAGAGTCGAGGGTTGACAGAAACTTTTCCACCTTGTCAGGAGGAAAGGATGCAGAGTCCAGGAGCAGCTGGGTACGACTGGGTACGGTGGATACAGAGAGGGATGGGTTTGGGACACAATATTTAGAGGCAAACACAGAGTTGAGGCATTCAGCTTTTTCACGTGCGGAGTCAGCCGTGTAGCCATTTGAGGTGAGGGAAGGGATGAAGGGGGAACAAACACCAGAAACAGATTTGACCAGACGCCACCAGGATTTGGAAGAGGGAGACAGACAAGAGAGTTCGGTCTTGAGAATGGAGAGATATTGTTTCCTGGCTCTCCTGAGGGTGGACACACACTTGTTTCGGGCTTTGTGAAAGGAAATGAGATTTCCTTCCATTGGATTTGCTTTCCAGGAGACGAAAGCAAGTTGTTTCTGGGCAACAGCCTCACCACAAGATTCCGTGTACCATGGACTGGAGGAAGGGTTTGACAATTGAAGATGAGATGGGATAAATCTGTGCATGAGAGAGAGCAATTTACTTTGGAAGAATTCCCAGGATGAGTTGATGTCAGAGGCGGTAGAGATGGGAGACCAGTCCAGATGATTGATGGCTGCTTGAAGACCGTGCCAGTTGGCCTGAGTGAAATGCCAGTCTCGTCGATGCTGAGGAGGCTCTCTGAGAATGGTCAGAGAGATGTCCACTTTAACAAGCACATGATCAGATGAGCCGATTGGAGCAGAAGAAGAGCAGCAGACATTTTCAGGGAAGTTAGTCATAACCAAGTCCAGAAGGGAAGATGCTCCGTTGACTAAGGTCCGGGTCGGGAAATTGACAGATTGTGTCAGTCCCAGTGAGTCGCAGAAGTCCTTTGCTGAGGAGCCATGGCTGGTGAGAGAGGTACCCACACCCAGCCAACTGGCAGGGTGACAATTGAAATCACCACATATGAGGAAGAGAGAGTTGGGATGGGTAGATAGAAGTTGATCCATATTATCAGACAGCGAGATGTCGATGGAGTCATCACTGTTTGGTGGACGGTACAACACACATATGAACAAAACGTGGAGCGAAGGGGAAGCCGTAGCCAAAGGTATTCCTGGGGGTGAGGTGGAGAGAGGGCTGTGCAGGGCGAGTGAGGAAGAGAGTTTTTTTATAAAGATAGCAACCCCACCTCCAGGACGAGGCTCAGGTCTATCATACCGGAGGAGGGAGTAACCTGGGAGAGATACCAAGGAATCAGAGACATCATGAAGGAGGAACGTTTCTGTTAAGCAGATCACGTCTGGTTTGTCAGAAGCAACCTGTATGGAGAGATCAGTCAAGTTTGAGCGAAGGCCCTGGATGTTTGAGGTCCATACCGTTAATGAAGAGGAAGGGGGAGCATCGGATACAGAACAGGGGGGGAGGGGTAGGATAAGATGTGGAAGAGGAGGAAGAGGTAGGGAGAGCTGTTGAAGGTGTGTCAGAGATTTCAGAATGGCTTGGAGAAAGGGAAGAATGGGGCGGACAAAAGGTTTGATGGTGATTGGGTGAGGCACAGTGAGGTGCTATTTGTGGAGGGGGAAAAGCGAGGCAGAAGGTTGGGGGAGATGAAGGTGAAAGTTGGAAGGGGGAAGAAGCGGGGAGGATGCTTTGAGGAGGAGGGGAGTCTCGGAGGGGAGAAGCGAGGGAGAGTCTCGGAGGGGAGGCGTGTGGGGGGCGTTTAGGAGGGAAGGGGCAAGGGGGGAGATTTGAAAGGGATGGGCGATGGGGAAGATTTGGAGGGGAGGGGCAAGGGCGAAGATTTGAAAGAGATGGGTGATGGTGAAGATTTGTAGGGGAGGGGCAAGGGGGTAGATTTGGAGGGGAGGGGGGATGGGGAAGTTTTGGAGGGGAGGGGTGATGAGGAAGTTTTGGGGCAAAGGGGTAATGGTGAAGAATTCTATGGGAGGGGCAAGGGGGAAGATTTGAAAGGGATGGGTGATGGGGAAGATTTGGAGGGGAGGGGCAAGGGGGTAGATTTGGAGGGGAGGGGAGATGGGGAAGTTTTGGAGGGGAGGGGTGATGGGGAAGTTTTGGAGGGAAGGGGTGATGGGGAAGATTTGGAGGAGAGGGGTGAGATTGGATTTCGAAAAGTGTACGATTAATGGGAAACAAACATTTATTGCACAATGAGTTTATTGAGACCTTCGAGTCAAAAATATGTTTGAGGACGCTGAAGGAGGGGTGGAGTGCAGGAGAGTTTCGGGAATGTAGAAAAAAGGAACTGTAAGAGATGGAATTTTTTTTTGGAATGAATAGATTTGGTGAGCAAGTCGAAAGCATCCTTTTATAGAAGAAGAAGAAAAAGGTGTTATAATATATGACAGAATAGTTCTTCAGGGGAAAGTTTAAACATTTTTAACAACGTGATCACGTAATCATGAACAAATAAGAACAACGAATAAACGAATAATAACAGAGAAGGAAATATATATATATATTTTTTGAGTTGAAATTTTAAACAAGGAAGTATGGGGTGAAAGACTGGGACAAAAAACAGAGAACGAAAGTAATTGCAGCGCAATCGACGGACCGCTGAGAGAAAAACAAAGCTTCAAGGTCGGACACGGTAGCCTACTAGGCCTCAGAATACGCGACACGAATTAACCGACGATTTTGTATACAGGTATGAAAAAATTAACACCGAGAATCTTACTAAAGACACACCATAGGTACACACACCGAGAGATAGATACAGTTTCGACAAAAACACAATTGTGAAAAATTACTTAACTTCGAAAGCTTGAGCGCATGGACAGCTTCGAAAAGACGTGACCTCCAATCTTGCGCATGCGCAAAAGTCAAATGGGAAGACCATGGAGAGGAAAGATTGGAAGACAGGAAAGAGGAAAGATCATGGAGAGGAAAGATGGGAAGACCCACAGAGGAGTGAGAGAGCCACAAATGGAAGCAACAAAGATGAAGCCGAGAAACTGCAAGGCCCACAATAGATGGTACATCAGTAGATCCACAACCTCGATCATGGATCCACATCAAAAGATGGTACATCAGTAGATCCACAACCTCGATCATGGATCCACATCAATAGATGGTACATCAGTAGATCCACAAACTCGATCATGGATCCACATCAATAGATGGTGCATCAGTAGATCCACAACCTCAATCATGGATCCACATCAATAGATGTTACATCAGTAGATCCACAACCTCGATCATGGGTCCACATCAATAGATGGTACATCAGTAGATCAACAAGCTCCATCATGGATCCACATCAATAGATGGTACATCAGTAGATCCACAAGCTCGATCATGGATCCACATCAATAGATGGTACATCAGTAGATCCACAACCTCGATCATGGATCCACATCAATCGATGGTACATCAGTAGATCCACAACCTCGATCATGGATCCACATCAATAGATGGTACATCAGTAGATCCACAACCTCGATCATGGATCCACATCAATAGATGGTACATCAGTAGATCCACAACCTCGATCATGGATCCACATCAATAGATGGTACATCAGTAGATCCACAACCTCGATCATGGATCCACATCAATATATGGTCCATCAGTAGATCCACAACCTCGATCATGGATCCACATCAATAGATGGCACATCAGTAGACCCACAACCTCGATCATGGATCCACATCAATAGATGGTACATCAGTAGATCCACAACCTCGATCATGGATCCACATCAATATATGGTCCATCAGTAGATCCACAACCTCGATCATGGATCCACATCAATAGATGGCACATCAGTAGATCCACAACCTCGATCATGGATCCACATCAATAGATGGTACATCAGTAGATCCACAACCTCGATCATGGATCCACATCAATAGATGGTACATCAGTAGATCCACAACCTCGATCATGGATCCACATCAATAGATGGTACATCAGTAGATCCACAACCTCGATCATGGATCCACATCAATAGATGGTACATCAGTGGATAATAGATTTATATGTTACACACACACACACACACACACACACACACACACACACACACACACACACACACACACACACACACACACACACATGGAGAGAGGAAAGATGGGAAGACCCACAGAGGAGTGAGAGAGCCACAAACGGAAGCAACAAAGATGAAGCCGAGAAACTGCAAGGCCCACAGTGGTGTGAAGTGAAATCTGTGCTGGAGCCTCTATGACGTTGGCAGGGCACCCTTTGGAAGTGGAGACGTGCAGCACTTGGAGGGATGTCACCGCACAGAGCCAAAGGGGAGAGAGAGATAACCATCTCGGTCAGGATGACAAACGGTCCATGCAGTGGCACCCGGAGAAAGGTGAAAGCGGATGTGAGTGAGACTGTCAGGGTGGGGGTCGTCAGAGGCCTTGAGGAATATGGGTGTCGCCACTGTGGAGATGGGGAGGCACGAGACCACAACGGAAGCCAATTGCGAGATGTTTGTAGGGGTCGGTGTGTTGGAGAACAACAACAAAATAAACTCCAAAGAAAGGGTCACAGGCCCCCTATAGAGAAAGCTATGTGAAGTTTGTGTGGACACACCAGCCAGCCAGTGTTTGGCCTACTAAGATTATCGGCTACACCTTCCCTCCAATAAAGAGACAAAGCCCTCAACAAGCCAAAAAGCGAGGACGGTACCACCCGTTTCAAAGAAGGAAAGAGCAAAGCAGGACAGCAAACAAACAAGGACCTGGTATGGTACTCCTTTTGGGTGGTATGAGGAATAGATCTGTGCAATATGAAAGCTAAACCTTGAACGGTTTTTTAAATATGGCGAACACAATCCAAGTGACCCGAGATATTGCCATGAATAGAGAATTCAGCCAATCACAGGCGTGATCTAATCATGTTGACAAAATGTCATGTGGAGTTGATATTTGTAATATGAAAGGTAAATGTTCAATGGTTTTTTTAAAATATCGCTGACCTGGAATGCTGATCTGGAATGCTGGAATGGACCTGGAATACCTGGAATGGACCTGGAATACCTGGAATGGACCTGGAATACCTGGAATGGACCTGGAATACCTGGAATGGACCTGGAATCTGGAATGCTGGAGACCTGGAATGCTGGAGACCTGGAATGCTGGAGACCTGGAATGCTGGAGACGTGGAATGCTGGAGACCTGGAATGCTGGAGACATGAATGCTGGAATGCTGGAGATTTTGCTGGAATGCTGGATTTTGCTGGAATGCTGGATTTTGCTGGAATGCTGGAGACCTGGAATGCTGGAGACCTGGAATGCTGGAGACATGAATGCTGGAATGCTGGAGATTTTGCTGGAATGCTGGATTTTGCTGGAGACCTGGAATGCTGGAGACCTGGAATGCTGGAGACCTGGAATGCTGGAGACCTGGAATGCTGGAGACCTGGAATGCTGGAGATTTTGCTGGAATGCTGGATTTTGCTGGAATGCTGGATTTTGCTGGAATGCTGGAGACCTGGAATGCTGGAGACCTGGAATGCTGGAGACCTGGAATGCTGGAGACCTGGAATGCTGGAGATTTTGCTGGAATGCTGGAGATTTTGCTGGAATGCTGGAGATTTTGCTGGAATGCTGGAATGCTGGAGACCTGGAATGCTGGAGACATGGAATGCTGGAGACATGGAATGCTGGAGACCTGGAATGCTGGAGATTTTGCTGGAATGCTGGAGATTTTGCTGGAATGCTGGAATTTGCTGGAATGCTGGATTTTGCTGGAATGGATTTTGCTGGAATGCTGGAATGCTGGATACCTGAATGCTGGAGACCTGGAATGCTGGAGACCTGGAATGGTGGAATGCCTGGAATTCTGGAGAATGGACCTGGAATGCCTGGAATTCTGGAGAAGGGACCTGGAATGCTGATCTGGAATACCTGGAATGGACCTGGAATACTTGGAATGGACCTGGAATACCTGGAATGGATCTGGAATGCTGAGCCTGGTACCTGGAATGGACCTGGAATGCTGACCTGGAAATGGACCTGGAATGCAAAGGTACCTGGAATGCTGATTCTAAATGGTACCTGGAATGCCTGGAATGCAAAGGTACGTGGCAACAGTAAACAAAGGTACCTGGAATGCTGAGGGGAGGGCGGAAGTCCTCCAACAAATATGAAATCGAAGATAAGTACCAAGAGTTAATGGGTGTTGAAAACAAATTCAAACTAACAATACTGTACTTTTAGTAATGACCGGCCTGCCAAGCATGTTTTCATTATTTACTGTGCAAGAGGAATATTCTCTACGGCTGTGATTTGTTGGCTCTCAACGCTAATTAATTTATATATTACACACTGACACTTCCCCATAAACCAACCTTACCTCCTTAATTCACAAAATGTGTGTGTCGGTGCTTGATATTGGCTGAAAGATCACTTGCTGCGTAATAGTCACCTGTATAAAGCTGTTCTTGCTGTGTTGTTCCAGGTTTGCAGAGCCTATCAAAGCTGAATTTCATGCTTGACTACTCGTACTATCTTAAGCATCGGAACAGCAGGAATATGTGCAGGGTTATTAATCCACAACCATTTATTGGAATTCCAATATGGTGGCATTACTACAAGCACATTGGACGAAATGTTGGTAGATATCAGGTGTAATATTCGACCATTCCTTGTCCAGAGCAAATGCAGATTCAGTGGTGGATTTGGTTCTATTGAATCGAGACCTCAAGAGGTTCCAAGACATCCCAGCATCATCTGATTGGTTTATATTCAGCTCCTTGGATGAGACCCAGCATATTTTCAACATATTTATCCTCAAACCAATTTCTCAGAGATAGAGCAGGTGGTGTTGTGATGTGTTGTGATGCAGGTGCCTCTAAGGACTCTGATGTGATTGTAGAAATGCCATTAAAGGTAGTCGTGCAAAAGTACCCGAAATGTTGCCTGAAGACCTTCCTTAAAAAGCATGTACTACGTTGCCTTGTGGGAAATATGAATATACAGGTTGAGAGGGTTCATCTCAATGTTGGGTGTGCCATCCCCGTACTTTTGGTCATATATTGTGCATATCTCCATCACCGCTAAGCTGTCTAGCCTGGGGTTGGAATCCTGGCCCAGCGATAAACTGTTATCCCGGTGTTTCACAGACTGGGTGAATCGTCAATGTGTGTGGCGTCCCTCCGATGGATGTTAAACTGGGCATCCCTCCGATGGATGTTAAACTGGGCGTCCCGTCTGATCACATTAATTGCTGCACGTTAACGATCCAATGATGTTCTTCCTGAAGAGTCGCTGAGCTATCGCCGGCACCATGGCCAAATTCCAAATTCCTGCCATAACTGCTTAGTCGGGCGTCAGGCCTGGCCAGTCGTTTCGTGAAAGAGTTGGGCCAAAAACCTCCCCACGGCAACCGCACAAGAACGTGGAAATAATTGTGGCCATTGAAGAAGAAAAATAAGAAGTGTGCATATATCTTTGCTGCATCGTATGTAAAACCTACATTGTTACTATATATATATATATATATATATATATATATATATATATATATATATATATATATATATATATATATATATATATATATATATACATACAGACTGGCATTTAATATGGAATATTTTTTTTGTGGGGGTGAACGTACTTTTCAAGTTGACTTGGAACCAAAAGTTCATTGGAATTGTGTTGAAAATATTCTAGATTTTGTTAATGTGACTTTTAAAAGAAACAAAAACCACATTTGACATTTCGAAGAAAATAAATTGATCCTTGAAAGTGATGTCAACTGATATCGAACTCAATTCATGGACAGTACTGTGTTAAACTTCTGTGCGTTTTCCAGAAGTATCTTTTTATTTTGCACATTAGCCAAAAAATTTTTTAACAAAAGTTAAATTACGAATGGGATTACGGACAGTAAAATTACAGTTCAGTACTTCGTGTAACCCCCACGAGCATTCAGGAAAGCACGTACACGTCGAGGCATGCTGTTCACGAGATTTGCCAAGGTTTGGACAGGAATCGCTTGCCATGCAGTGACAATAGCCTGCTGCAATTCACGCACAGGGGTGGGCTGCTGGTCCAAGTTGTCGATTTGACGCGTTAATTCTGCCCACAAGTTCTCTATCGGATTCATATCCGGGGACATGGCAGGCCACTCCATATGCTCTACACCACGGTCAGCAAGAAAGTGTTGGATCATGCGAGCACGATGAGGCCGTGCATTGTCATCTTGGAAGACAAAGTTTCCTCGAAAGGCTGCACGAACAAATGGAAGCAATGTTTCTCCCAGAATGGCCCTGTGCTTGAACTGGTTCAGGTTTCCATTCAGAACAACCAGGTCAGTTTTGCCCCCTGCATGAAAAGCAGCCCAAACGGTCACCCCACCACCTCCAGCTTGGACTCTTGGCACTATACAATCTTCGTTGTGGGCTTCATGCACTTGTCTGCGCACTCAGACGCGGCCATCTTGACGATAGACCAGAAATCTAGACCTGTCACTGAAGATCACGTGATTCCAGTGTCCTGGCTGCCATTGACAGTGCTCTCTGGCCCACTGCAATAGGCGCTGGCGGTGTTGTCTGGTCAGACGTGGCTTTCTCAGGGGATGCCTGGCACGATAGCCTGCTTGAACCAGTCGTTGGTTGACCTGCCTTCTGGATACAGGCACATTTGTCAGTTGCTGCCACTCAGCCCTAAGCCGATTAGCTGACTTGGTACGGCCATTGCGGACTAACCGGTGCAGCTGGCGATCATCTCTCCTTGTGGTTCTGCGGGGACGTCCTGGCCTCGGTATTGGAGTAGGGACACCCCTCTGAGCATTTCGTTTCAGGATCTTTGACACCTGACCTTGAGTGATGCCATCCTGCCGAGCAATAGCACGCTGTTTCATGCCGGAATTTCCTAAAGCCACCACTAAATGACAAACAGCATTGTCGAGTTGACGGACCATCTCCAGAGGAAGCGGCAATAACTTTTGTAGACGTGCAGCAGTTGTTTTCCACTAATACAGAATGCAACAACCCTTATATACCCGATTGTGAAGCCAATCGTCAAATGTACCTGTCCGTACATTTTGTTACGCCACCTGTGATATAATCCTGTTCTTGACTTATTGCTGCGACAGACAATCAGTGACATGGTTCTTTTAACAAATAAATCACCGAAGCGTAAAAGAAACTCACCAGATTGATATAGTCAGGTTCACTATGTTAACAAATATAATTTCTTTCAAAATTTTGGGATTAGCAAACCTGTACATTTTTGGAATCTTCAGAGCATGGGGAATCTGAAAATCAATGTTGGCATTTGCACAGACACCTGCATGGCCGCCATTTGGATTTTGAAAATGGCCGCCATAAAATACATATTTTGCGCGATCTCGGCTTCTAGTCAACCTAGAGACTTAATTAAATATGCTAATCCTATGTTTTCTGGGTCAAGGAATCCAATAAAGGCCTCAAAATAGTGCTCAGGATTATAGAAAAGCAACAAACAAGGGTAATTGAAAACCATTGTCTTTATATTTGTGATATAACTGTATTACATAATACATGATATTGCAAGTCATTTGAAGTTATAGGTTGTTATAGGAAGTTATAGGTAGTATCAGATTGAACTATAAGTCCTATACACAGGATCTACGAGGTCTATACCGTTCAGGAATATGCTTTTACAGATCTTCATCACTGTCCTGAGTGTCATTTTCGCAAAGGGGTCTACGCAAATGTAAACATTAATTTTTGGATTCCTCATGCTCTGAATATTCCAAAAATGTATAGTTTTGCTCATCTACCAAAATTTTGAACGAAAAAACATAGTGAACCTGACTACTTGTATCGATCCTGCAGTTTCTGTTTTATTCTCTTTACAGAATACACATCACTGCTACCAGCAATCTCGATCATTTTTGAATACAGTTCTGGAAGAGTATACAGTTCAGCTTCTCTCTCAAGCCATTCACACAACTTGTTGAATTGCTCAAACATGTATTGGCTTTCAGGGCGGCCAGCAGCTTTCGAAGCTCCTTTGGGAGAGGCTAGGTCTTTGTCAGAGTAAAATCGAGAGTAGCAAGATTTGACTTTGAAATTTGCCATTGATTTGCCATTGAAATTTGACTGAAAAAGGGTCCTTCACTAAAACTATAACTTTTTTTCCCCAAGGAGGATTGAAGAGGAGTTTTCACCATGTTAAAGAACACAAAAATACGCTTTGATTGATACCATATATGCTTCGGTAACAATTTTTTCCCGGTAGCCCATGATTTTGACTTCAAACGACCATACTAGTCGTCTTCATCATCACCTTCAATTGTCACTGTTTTTGTCACTACAGTATATTGTTTTTCCAATTTTTTCCAATTGTTCCGATTTGTAATATTTCCAATTTTCAAGTTTTTCCAAACACGATGGAATAATATTTACCGATATGAACAGCGATGTGGCTTTTATGGATATTCTACAAATACTGTTTAGATTTCGATGATTTGCGTGTGATATGATTTAACGGATGTTTATATGAATCGTTTAAAATAACAAAAGCCTTCAATTTCTGATATTTTACCTTTTCATTTGGGCCTCCCAATTGAAGCCCCGCCCATAGGGCAGGTACCGTTGCTAGTCATAATAATGCAGATTGGCGATGCAATTACTTCCTTGAGGAATTTTTTTTGGAGATGCATCTGCAGGGAAGTCATATTCCTCCGTCCTGTGCATTGAGTCCGCTAATAATGTCCTGTTCATATTGCTTTGCCTCCGCTGTTCATCAGTGTTTTTACTTCTAATCGGTCAGTCGTACTGATCCACTGTGACATGTGACATCCTTGCTAAGCCCAGCCCTGCCCTATTGTTTGAAAAAAAGAGAATTGGCTGAGCTGCTGGTTTGCTGAGAATTTTTTAAAATGTTTTTATTTTCACTTTCTTTTTTCTTACTTAAAATGACATGTCTGTTGCTGCACTGCAAAGATATGACTTTGTTAGATTTGTGAGGAGTTTGGGGTGCATTGAATAATCTGTCACCATCAACCACTGGCAGTAGTGGCGGGCACTCTCTGAAGACCTCTCCAGTAATGTTATGGTGCAGCCTCAATGTGGTTGCAATCGTATTGTGGAATCTTCGAGGTCTTGCTAATACATTCGTGAAGGCCTGAGCTTGTGTGGGAATAGGGTATTCATTGCCACCCAAGAGATACAGCTTTTTGATCATTATAAACTTGCATGTTAGCTTGTTATGTTGCATTAATTTCTTTAATACAGCACTGTTTGTTACGTCCGCTACCAAAGGTGGACGGACGTTTTGTTGTCACCACTGTCTGTTTGTCTGTCTCTCTGTGAACAGGATATCTCACAAACCTGTTGACGGATTCGGACTAAATTTGGTGGAGAGGTTGGGTATGCGACAAGGCGGAAATTATTAGATTTTGGTGATTATCCGTATCAGGATCTGCCTATGAGGATTTTAAAAGTAATTCTTCACCATTGAGAGTTCTGCCCAAAAGCGATATATAGCAGCATATCTCCTCTCGACACCCCTGGCTCTACCTATGCTGTTGTAGTTGTTCCAGAATATAACTATGCATGCTTTGCAAACCACAATGCAGAGGTGTGCTGCATCATTATGCAGTCGAGTGTCGGGCCTGGGCCAGTCTATATTACCAATATTGCCAAACTGGCCAGTATCTACATTTCAAATATTGAGTTCATATTGAAGGTAAATATTGAGTGGATATTATTAAGATTTCATCACAGTTTTTATGCAAGACGTTGCCAGGCCCAAAGACATTCATGCACGCTTGGTGTCCATGTATGTTGAAGGTGTACCCTCTTTTTCAACACGGGTCAAATGGAACGCTGGCTTTACATGTGGACCTCCTTGCATTCCCCTCTTGAAGATGACCCCAGGTCAGGATTGCAAGCAGATGCATATACCCCAGAAATGTTGCTCAGGTCGTCATTAATCATGGAGGATTGCCACGTTGAGGTTGCAAAGATATCCAAAGAACCTCGAATAGTTTACACTATTATCCACAAAGATTCAGGCAGGTCCAAGGTCTCAGCTAGATGACTCCCTCGAGTTAGCACACATGATTTACAACAGCTGGTATCATTTCATGAGCAATTCATCTCGTATTCGGCCAACTTTATTACTCGTCTGGCAACTGATGATGAAATGTAGCTCCACTAATGGGACCATGGAACCAAATTGGAATCCAGGAAATGGAAACACAAGGGATCACCTGAGAAATTTCACACCCAATCCTGGGCTGGTGGAATCGAGCAAGGCCTTGATTTTTCTGGGATTTCAACATGGAATCTGCTAATTGACATAAAATCTGTCAATCTGTCATAAAATCTGACAATCTGCTAACAAACCTGCTAATTGACATAAAAATACAAATCACTGAGGAATATTATGCCAGTCTTATGCAAACAATTGTGGCAAACCATAAATAGACAAACACTGAGGGACAATAACCAAGGGTGTGCTCCGCTTTCATGACAATACGCTTGCGCATAAATCCCATGTTGTGCAGACTGCCATTGGTGACTATAGCTTTGAGCAACTGCTCCTCATCCACATTAAATGACCTACCTGATGCTCTGGAAAGCATCCAAAGAGGATGGAAAAGGACGGTTTTGCAGATGATTCCATATTGTGTCTTGTAGTACCCATCTCACTTACATGCAAACAGCAGTTCTCTGCTGATCTGCAATTGATTATATTGTGGACTGGCAAATGGAAGACGTCACTCAACCCTGATAAAATTCCACAATCGGACCCTGGCATTCCGGAAGGATCATCAAAGTGACCCACATATCTACTTCCATGATCAGCCACTGAAAGATGTTCAGTCTCTTGAATTTCTCAGCCTCGTCATCAGCCCTTACCTCTCCTGTGCTGACCACATCACAAAGTTTGCCTTAGAAGCACACTTGTCATTCTTTGTCATTCTAAGTAATGCCTTTGTAAACCAGAAATACTTATTGTCTACATCGCCATTGATCATACCTCAATATAGAATTGCTCTCCCCTATGGGCTGGAGCTTCATCATGGCATCTCTCTCTCTCTCTCTCTCTCTTGAATTCTGTGCAATCGAATGTGATCACCAATGTTATCAATGTTTGTTTGTTTTTTTAAATACAGAATCGAGGCTCGTGTAAGAGATGACACATTGAACATGAAAACATGCACAGACACATAAAACATACAATGAAGGGAGCGGGAGACAAGAGGGGGAGAGAGGGAAGCACACAAGCACAACAACAGTAGAGAACAGGGACGTCGGTAGATCTGTGGAAGGGAGAGGGCTGGGGGAGGCGGGAGGGGAAGGATACACGGTATAAAGCAAATGAACACTTCTAGGAATTTCAGGAAAGAAGTTGGAGATTGAAAGAGGCGGATTTTGAGGTGTTTTTTGTTACATTCGTTAAAGGTTCAAGTTACATTTGTTTGTTTGTGTTAAACAAGCATTAAGGTTGAATTTGTTTGTTTGTATTAGACAAACATTAAGGTTGAATTTGTTTGTTTGTGTCAGACAAACGTTAAGGTTGAATTTGTTTGTTTGTGTCAGACAAACATTAAGGTTGAATTTGTTTGTTTGTGTTAGACAAACATTAAGGTTGAATTTGTTTGTTTGTGTTAGACAAACATTAAGGTTGAATTTGTTTGTTTGTGTTAGACAAACATTAAGGTTGCATTTGTTTGTTTGTGTTAGACAAACATTAAGGTTACATTTGTTTGTTTGTGTTAGACAAACATTAAGGTTAAATTGGTTTGTTTGTGTTAGACAAACATTAAGGTTGAATTTGTTTGTTTGTGTTCGACAAACATTAAGGTTGCATTTGTTTGTTTGTGTTAGACAAACATTAAGGTTAAATTTGTTTGTTTGTGTTAGACAAACATTAAGGTTGAATTTGTTTGTTTGTGTTAGACAAACATTAAGGTTGAATTTGTTTGTTTGTGTTAGACAAACATTAAGGTTGCATTTGTTTGTTTGTGTTAGACAAACATTAAGGTTAAATTGGTTTGTTTGTGTTAGACAAACATTAAGGTTAAATTGGTTTGTTTGTGTTAGACAAACATTAAGGTTGAATTTGTTTGTTTGTGTTAGACAAACATTAAGGTTGAATTTGTTTGTTTGTGTTCGACAAACATTAAGGTTGCATTTGTTTGTTTGTGTTAGACAAACATTAAGGTTAAATTGGTTTGTTTGTGTTAGACAAGCATCAATGTTAAATTGGTGTGTTTGTGTTGGACAAGCATTAAGATTTCTTTTTCTTTTTTGTATACTAAGCCGAGGCTCGTCTAAGAGCTAACACATAGAACATATAATAAAGGGAGCAGGAGACAAGAAGGGGAGAGAGAGAGAGGAAAGCACAACAATAGATAACTGGGACATCGGGAGGTATATGTAAGGGAGAGGGCTGGAGCAGGGTACACGGGATAAACAACATGGATACTACAAGGACTTTTAGGAAAGAAAACGGAATTTGAAGGAAGTGGTTTTGGGGTGGATTAACGGGGGTAGAAAAGATCAAGGTGGTGGATGGGGGAAGATAAGAGATGGTGGTGAACAGCTGGTTTAAAGACCTGGAGGGAGGAGTGGGATTGAAGGGAGTGAGGGAGTTTGTTCCAGAGGCGGGAGAAAAGAGGAATGAAGGAGTGAAGGTGAGCAGAGAGTCTTGATTTTGGCAGTTTAACCATAAGAGGGTTGCTGCCAGATCTTGTGCGACCTGTAGGAATATTTTGGGGACAGAGCCCAGAGAGAGCTGGGGGGGGGGGGGGGGCAAGGCCGGATATGAGTCGGTATAAGACAGAAAGACCACCCACCTGCCTGCGGTGAGAGAGTGAAAGACCCCCAGAATCAACTTCATCGTGGGAGATTCCAATGATTCTGAAAGCTTTGGTTTCAACAGCGTGAAGACGAGCTAGGTGTGAGGCAGGAGCACCAGCCCAGAGGGGAGAGCAGTATTCCATTGAGCTGCGGATGAAAGCCTTGTATGTGGTGAGGAGCTCAGGTGTGCCAAGGAAGGACTTCGCACGACGGAGGATGCCCAGTCGGCGACTGGATTTGGAGGCCAGATTTGAAATGTGGTTTTCCCAGGAAAGATCATGGCAGATAGTGAGACCCAAGGTTGAATTTGTTTGTTTGTGTGAAGCAAGCAATGCACCACGTATAAAGAGAGTCTGGCCATATTTTAATCTCCCCGCTTCGCGACGCCATTGGCCGAGCCATATCACATGATTTACTAGCGGCATTTTTTTTACCCATTCAATTAGTATGCGTTGCACCGTCAAATTATCACGTATTAGCTCGTTTCTTTACTTTTGATCGTGATTGAAATGGTTTGTTCTACTTCCAGTTCATTTCTACATTGCTTCAAATAAAGAAAATCACCTATTTTTCTTATCGTGTCCACGGACAGTCTATACATGGCCCAGCCAAAACTGGCCACATTTTTGCGCCTTGTTGTTGAATTCGGCAAGATCTGCAACATTGCAGGGTTCTTCTAGCAATGGATATTGCAGGAGATGTCGCATGGTCTGTGGCTCAGTTCCACATTCCCAAGTTGTCGGCCTGGTTGAATCTCCCCATTTGTTTAGTGACACATTTGAACGACTTCCACCAGTCCAAAGTCTGTTAAAGCACTTCCATGTTACCCAGTTGTAATTAGCTCCTGGGGGAAGGCTTTCACTTAAGAAAATCGCACCAGAACAGCAAAGTCCAAAGAAGTTAAAGTAAGTGGACAACTCGGAAGCAAATCAATGTGTATGAGATCCATGGTGAAAAAATTGAAGTGAATAGAAAATTCACAAACCGCCACAGCTTGCGCGTTCAGGAATTTTATTTCACCTCGTTATATCAGGGATTTTCAGTTTTATCATCCTTGACCAAGCTGCTCAACTCGGAAAAATAAATTCCGAGCTATGTATTTGCCAATAATGTGAATTCTGTCTCAAAACCACAAGGATGATATTTTATCAGAAAGCAAAGTGTGACTCTCGCTCGTAAATGTCACATTGAAATCGGGTATCGCAATCGATCGCGAACTTTGACCATCGCACTCTTCACAGCCGAGAGGTCACCTTCGATCACCGAATGAGGAACTTTGATGTACGTAAATCCCAAAATTAATTTTGTGTCCTGCTCAGTATGCCATGGCTGATTCAGGTCCTTCAATAACTCAGGATCGATTTTTATTGATTTTCAGTTATTATTATTTTTCATTCATCATCAAATATTATCCAAGGACCGAGTTTTTTGTACGTCTGGGACGTTGGTTTTGTTTTCTTGCTACTGAATCTCCAATCGCTGGCGCATGGCCGAACTCTTGGCACCTTGAAATGTAATAATTAATTTATTCACAATTGACTCGAATCGACAGGCCCACTTGTAATTCCAGAAAATAGTCAATTCCTTGTTCACAATGTCTGAGGATTATATTATTTTAATGATATCATTATGGAAGGCTGTCGTGCTCTATATCTATGTATTTAGCAATATCGGTGAAAAGCACAGGTTATTCGAGTTCATGATGACAACGGTATCAGGTGTCATCCTGACAGATGCAGTTGCTTGCGGTAAATGAATAAACATTTGAATAGGAAATCAAATACATCGGGCACCATTAATCATGTATCCATGTTTGGCAACCCTCAAACCCTCCCACTCCTAAAGATTCTGCCACCCTATGACCCTCCAGAGCAGACAGGGAATTTTATAGACCCATGTGGATCCTGTGAAGACCCTCAGAGACCTTGGGGTCCAATAGAATGCCGCCAGTGAATTGTAAATTGAATGTGCTCACTATTCCCCAAAAAAATGTTGAGATTCGGTCGAGTAGTTCCTGGGATTGAAAGGATTGACCATTTAAGGGCCATTGTTCAGTCCCTTGCCCTTTTTTTTTTTTTTTACCCCAACACCCATGCTACCAAGCTTCTCCTTATTACTGCCCATCCTCGAACCTATGTGACCCTAACCCACCCCATCCCGGATTTCATTCACATCCATGTCTCAACTGTGTCAAAAATCAGTTCGTAGTTTGCGTCTTTATAGCTACTTTTGCAAAAGCTCTTGTGGCTGGTTGGGTAACAAAATGGCACCTATTACGATTTTTTTTTTTTTTTTTTTTTTTGTATACTGAATCGAGGCTCGTGAAAGAGCTAACATTTATCACACAAACAAATCAACCAGACAAACAAAATATATAAAAAGAGGGAGCGGAAGACAAGAGAAGGGGAAGCACACAAACACTTGAGAGCACACAACATTTAAGAGCAGGGAGATGTGTGGGAGGGAGAGGGCTTGGGGGGAGGAGGCATGGGAAGGGGGGGGGGGGTGGGAGAAGTATAAAACACAAGGATACCAAGGACTTCCAGGACAGAAGTTGGTATTTCAAAAAAGTGGAATTGGGGTGAAATTAGCGGGGGTAGAAAAGATCAAGGTTTTGGATGGGGGAGGATAAGAGATGGTGGTGAACAGCTGTTTTAAAGACCTGGAGGGAGGAGTGGGATTGAACAGAGTGAGGGAGTTTGTTCCAGAGGCAGAAGAAAAGAGGAATGAAGGAGTGAAGGTTAGATGCCATATTTGAAATACGATGAAATAGGATAAATTGAAATAGGATAAAAATAGGATAAATAGGAAATACGATGCCATATTTGAAATGGTTAGGTTAAATTTGTTTGTTTGTGTTGGGCAAGCATTAATTTTAAATTTGTTTGTGAAGACAGGTCAAAGTTCAAGTGTGCATAAAGTCATCAATTTTCATCCGATTGACCTGAAATTTTAACAATTTGCATATTGTGTCATTGAATTGATTCACCAATCCACATATTTAGAATACCAATCAAAAGCTAGAAGCCGATTGACTTTTTTGTTTTTTTAGATCAAAAGGTCAAAGTTCAAGGTTGCATAAAATCGTTAATTTTCATCCAATTGACTTAACATTTGAGCAGGGTTTGCATATCGGGTCACTGAAGCATATGGATTTTGAGGTCAAAAGGTCAAGGTCGCCAAAAATCTTTTTATTTTTATTTTTCAGCTGTTTTCGTCATGTTTAGTATATGGAAGAAGAAGAAGAAGAAGAAGAGGAAGAAGTCAGAATACAAAATGGACACGGACAGGCTTTCCATTTTCTGATGCTTTGTAGTTTATATTTTGTGAAGCTATTTTAAGGTTAAGTTTGTGAATTCAAGTTTTCTGGCTAGGATTAGGGTCACTCCAGTATTTGGCTAGTTTAGGTTTATAGTTAGGATTTGGGTTTCAGTTAATGATCGGTTTCTGGTGTTGCTCACTTTGAAATGAAATATATCAAAGTTGAGTAATACCTAAAAATAAAAATCACCTTTTCCTTGGCATGCATCTTCCACAGACATTTCCACATGTTCTCACCTATCTGTGTTTTGCTGGCACATCGACACATACAATGAGTAAAGTCCACAGGTGTGTGAAAGGTGTAAAACTTGATGTAATTTTGAGAGACCACTATGAATAAGAGATAGATAAGGAATTTGTTGATTAATAAAATTAATGCAAGTGATTCGTGAAGGTGCTGCATTTTGTTTTGTATGCAATTTCTAGGCTCACGGAAGAGCAGCTTGCTTATGAATCTTATTTTGTACCAGTGACCGAAGTCAAGCACACCTGTTGCCACAGACACATTGGCAATGTAAGTGCTTGCAATCAGGAGTCCAACGTGGTGAAATACTAAATTATTCCTTCGCTTGTTTTCTGTCCCGAAGATAAAGAAATTATATCATTTTTCTTCATCCTCGAATTTGCAAATAAGTACTTCTTCTGTTACAGAGAGACTCCGAATTTTTTGAATTGCACTGGCATGTGCATTGTGCATGCGCCCCACCACTTCCAATGCAGCTGTGTCTGTGCAATGCTCCAAACATCCAGAGCATGCCCGCGATACATCAGAAATATTGCACCGGTTTTTCACAGTGGATGCTCAGGCTTTGTGCTCTTCATCAAATCTCATTGTTTTCTCAAGTTGCCTGGAAAGTATTTGTATTTAGGTTTGTTTTCAACAAATAAAGGGCATATTTACCTCCACCACCAAAGGTGGGCTGAGGTTATGTTTTCACCCTTGTCTGTTTCTGTCTGTGAGCAGGATGTCTTAAAAAATTATCGACAGATTTGGCCGAAACTTGGTGGACAGGTTGATTGTGTGACAAAGATGGACTGATTCGATTTTGGTGAAGATCTGAATTCTATAATTTTTAAGTGATTCTTCTCCATTGAGAGATATAGACTAGATAAATTTCTGAGAAATGTGAATGTTAGGTGCACTTTTGGGTAAAAGTTGGGAACCTCACTTTTTAACATAATTATGGTATGCTGAATTCGATTAACTCGGTTCCCAAGCCGAATTTTGAGGGTTTTTTATTGAGTTTTGAATAAACTGCTGAAGAACTTGGGCATTGGTGAACTCACAGAGGAGACAATAAACCCTGCAGAAGCGTTCGTCTGCAGAATATATAATGTGCACAGAACAACCTCTGTTGATTCAGCACGACATATGTTGTTCTCCAAGACTGGTAAACCAGAAGCAATGTTACCGACAAGTGATGGTCTTCATTTCCATTTGATGCGAGTACACTATCAAGCCATGGTATGGAGAAATGCCCATTGTGCCATACCTGACCTTCCTGCACCTGTGGAAATGGGATAGAAAAATGGCGATTCAGGACTAGAGCCTATTCTGAAGTCACCGAGTCCAATCCCAGAAAGTTGCCTCGAGATGATTTGTTGTGCATGCCAGAAGCAATGCAAGACTCGACGCTGCAAATGTCGCTATTCAGAGTTGAGGTGCACATCAAGGTGTGCATGTCAGCAACAGAGTGATGACCAGACCCCTTGTATGAATTTGATGTAGTTTGGCAAAACAACATGTGTGACATTCCTGAATGCTTGTGCTTCATGGCCATGTATACTTAATTTTTGAATAAATGGTTGTATGAAACATTGTCTTATTAAAACCATTTCCCATTTTATAATGTCCAATTTCAATATCGGTTTGAATGTCTCTTTCAATATGTCGCCAACCATAATATAGACGAGGCGGATTTATGAAAAAAGGCCATGTATAATAATAATAATAATAATAATAATAATGCATTTATTTTATATAGCGCTTTTCAGGAAGCCCAAAGACGCTTTGACAGAGTGCAAAACATAATGCAGATGTATAAGCATAATGCAGATACAAAACATAATGTATAAGCTTCAAGGTGCATTTTGGGGTAAAGGTTGTAAAGTTAAAGTAAAAGAGCTGCGTGTAGATACATGATATATAAATGCTTGTTCAAAGAAATTGTCCAAAAATGGCAATTTAGCGGCCATTTTGTTTATGCTAATTAGAAGGTCAAAAACTCAACATTCGGCTTGGGAACCGGGTTAATAAAATTCAGCATACCCTAGTTATGTTAGAAAGTGAGGTTCCCAACTTTTACCCCAAAATGCACCTAGAAGCTTATACATGGCCTTTGTCCATAAATCCGTCTAGTCTAATAGGGCAAAAAACGATATGGAGCACGATATCTCAAAAAGTTATGGATGGATTGGGATGAAACCTGGTTGACGAGTTGGCCCTGTGACAAGAACAAGCTGATTGTTTTTTGGTTCAGGTCCGGATGCAGATCCGGCCTATCAGTGGGATACAAAACGTAAACCGTTCAGCCTGGTGGAGGTATGCGCTCGACGGTGTCGTTCTACTTTTACGTGTGTCTGCATGAGCCGTACATGTCGTTGTGTGCCTGTGTGTTCATAATTATATTTCCGACTTTGTTAAATTCACCTTTTGTTCCATCTTGTACATATTTTTGCTGTGTTCCTCATGGTTCTCAATGCCATAAGCTGACACTTCAACAATGATGGAGGAGATATCAGATAATGACAGTTGATGACAAGATTTCTGTTACGGTTCGTTGATGATCTTCTTTTGGACCACTTTGGTATTTTTCAGTGGACAACTTATGTACGTGGATGTACAACTTATGACAACTTATGTACAACTTATGTACGCTGTACGTGGATGGGAAGTTGATATTTATTGGAGGTTATGAAGCACTAAATTAGAGAGTTTATGGAACACCTCAACCCCACGCAGTCTTGAGCAAAAAGGACATGGGCTGGGTATGTGAGCAGCAAATTTGATTGGTCGAGATGATGTAAAATTCCTTAATGTTTTTTTTCCAAGTAATGCGAAACGAAAGCTTTAGGAAAGTGGCAACAAGGTGAATTGTGTTCTAAAGTGTTCAAGTATATAATTCAATTGAAATTAAATATAGATTTTAAACGTTGTAGAAATTTATTTTCGGAAGTTTATCGCCGTTGATGCAGCGTCTTTTACACCACCTTATTTAATACGTCACATTAGTTATTCGTGCCTGTTGTTTGTGTCCTTTATGGCATCCTTGGAAAAGTAAGTTTCCCGTTTGGAATGACTTTCAATTTTGGCTGCCAGTCAGGCAGACAGAGTAAAAAAATATCTCATTCCTCTGCGCATGCGAAACATTCAATTGAAGTTCAGTTCTTCCTCAATCATAAACTGCCATTTGTAGATAGACGGACGGACAGACGCACAGACAGACAGACAAAGTGACCCAATTGCTTAACCCTGCTTTTCACTTCACATGGGGTAACCAAATCAATAATGCTTTCCCTGAGAAAATACCTGTTTAGCCATTCATAGACAACGTTAGAAAGCAATTGAGAATGCTTTATTTTTACAACAACAGAAAAAGATAAGGAAGAGAAAGCAGGTTCTGTTCTGAGCAGATGGAGCACATAAGTGCTCATCATTTAAAGCAGATTTGGCTGTGCCACTACCACTGGTCAACAAAATTTTAAACGTTTTATGGTTCTAGTATATTTTGAGGTGATTCTAACTAACATGAACCTGTAGATTTCGATTATGATATCCAATTTTCACTAGCACATCCAGTTTTTGAGAACCAGTATATCATAGGAATATCAGCCACAGCCGAAATTCGGGTCAAATTCGTCTTGTACTCACTAATCAGGACTTTGTAACGAGACTATCTGAGCTGGAAAGCGTTGCTTGGGATAGCTTTGTGGCTCTTGCTAACAATTCGCTTGGAAATTTTCGAGCACCAAATTATGAAGAGCTTGTGGACAAGATGTTGAAGAGTTACCAGGCGCTCGGTGCTCGAATGTCACTCAAGATACATTTCTTCCATTCTCATCTGGACTTCTTTCCACAAAATCTTGGCGATGTCAGTGATGAACATGGAGAAAGGTTTCACCAGGAAATTGCCATCATGGAGACTCGATATCAAGGCCGATTCAATCCAAACATGATGGGCGACTACTGTTGGACTTTACAGCGTGAAAGTGATTGCTCCTACAAACGCAAAAGTAAAGTTCAGAAGCACTTTTAATGTGATGTAAATAAAAACTTTAAGTTCATATTATTTTTTGTGATATTTTATAAAGTTCATATTATTTTTGGAGATTTACATTTTTTATGTGATGTAAATAAAAACTTAAAGTTCATATTATTTTTTGTGATATTTTATAAAGTTCATATTATTTTTGGAGATTTACATTTTTTATGTGATGTAAATAAAAACTTAAAGTTCATATTATTTTTTGTGATATTTTATAAAGTTCATATTATTTTTGGAGATTTACATTTATTTATGTGATGTAAATAAAAACTTTAAGTTCGTATTATTTTTTGTGACAAATAGACTTATTGAGACTTAATCAAGAAATTCGCAGGCTCTAAAGATTTTTTCCACACTTATGATGTACTATGTCAAGGTTACGTGATAGCGAAATTTTAAGGTCAGATTCTGATTCGTGGGCACCAAATTAGTTAGAAACAGTTGAAAATAAGTCAGAACCAATTGGGCTGTTGCCCAGTGTAATGCATTTCCCCCTTTAGATTATATCAAGAGTTTGGAATTTGTCCAGGGTACTGGTGACACTCGCATCCTCTTCATTGAATGACAACTTGGGATATTTGATGGATAAAGCTCGTTGTAGCAGACTGGTCTGCAGTGTCATGTCCATCTGATGGATGACACATTGATACAACGCCCTGCTTTCAAAACACCATGATGACAGTTTATCATCATGTTGGGAAAACCTAGACTAGACAGCTTCAAGGCAAGTGCACTACCTGTGAGCTACTCTGCCAACCATTGATAAAGAATGTAGGTGTTATAGAAATGTTTAAAATTGCAAAGGCCATAAAGGAAAATGATGCAGGAAAGCTTTTTACCAGGATGGACGGCAACAGAACCATGGGCATAGCTTGAGCGTAAATAAGACGAGTATTTAAGCGAGTAGCTAGGCAGGGGTATTTCACGCAGAGTTGTTGATGTTTGGATTGCTCTTCCTGGAAGGAGGGGGGGCGTAGGGACAGTAAATGGTTTAAAACGGAATTGGATAATGACTTAGAAGGGTTGTCGACAGAGAACAGGGACATAGGGAGAGATGGAAGGCAAACCGTAAATGTAGCATGCAGTTTGTGCTGTCTAAGTATTTTGAGATATTTATTCTCTGAGTTGTGTGTGTCTTGTGTAGTGTCAACATTTCTGTGTTGGTGCAACCTTCACCTAACTGCCCTGTAACTCCCCCCTTCCGTAAGAAAACCAACATAAGTCCCCCCATGTTGTGATTGTTCTAGTCCTGCCAGTGATGCATGTCTTCACCCTTGTCATCCTCACACTCTTTGCTTTCTCCCTTGCCATTGAATGGATGTTGGGTTAGATTGGCTTTGTGGTGTGGATGGAATTGGTCTTGTGGAGGGTTTGTGTGACTGCTTTGAGGTTGGGGGTCGGGGGCGAGTATGTGGCTAAGCCATGATGTACTGGAATGATGGCCCTATTGACCACTTCCTTTATTGATATTGTTACAGACACGACTTTGATGTTAAGGTGGGCCGAGCGGAATGGCCGTCGTGTCCGCACAAATTACCCGATTATACTCGACGTTGACGGAGCCGCGCTACGCTGGATCAATAAAGGAAAAGAAGACACCCGGCTGGATTATAATGACAGACACCAATGTTTCGATTCTCAATTATATTCGTACGGAAAGGTTAGATTACAGGGGCTAGAGGTATATCACAGGAAGACAGGCACTTAGACACACTCTTATATTGACCCCGGACAGACGACAGATAAACGGGACAACAGCTGACTCACACGGGGATTGATGGCAGGGAAAGGCAGGTATCGGTGGCTCCAGGTGCGCCTGGGCTCGGGGCAGAATCCACACGGTTCGGTCCGGTCCAAAGATGCGGGGAGGTCACAGCGCTCGGAGGTAACGTTCTTTCCCAGGCGGGTTCGCTTCCTCTCAGCGATCGCAGGCAACGTTCTTTCTCAGGCGGGGCGCCTCTGACTCAGCGCGCGCAGGTACTTCTTTCTCCAGCTGGGGGCGCATCTCCCGTCACGTCCGCTAAGTCGCCACGTATATCCGGCGGGGAGTGACACGCCCTCGGCTCGTTAGCTCCGCCCCAGATGGAATCGGTCCGCCCTTCTGATTGGGTGCGGGGGGGGGGTTACCAGGCTCCGCCCTTGACGAGGAGCTGACAGCCAGCCCCTCTGGTAACCCCGTGGAGCGCCGAGCCGGTGTGAGGACGCATCCTCCCCCGCGCCGCCGCGCCGCCCCCATCTCCTCTGTTGTTGTAGTTATAGTTGTGGAAGAAGATGGAAGGAGGTATGGAAGATGGAAGGAGGTATGGGAAAGGTCCTAAACTCACTACTGATGCCATATAATCACATTCTGGTGCAACGAAGAGTCATAATTAATGGAAACGAGGCCTTAACTGACATAGACTAAGAATAACTAGCAAGATGTCCGAAAGTTGTCTACGTGTGGTGCGGTGGACCTGGGCACGACATTTAATGGGGGAATAAGGGGAAGGTCGGCTCTACTGATTGTTGTTTACAGACAATGGGACTAGGGAATGGGGGATTGGGGAAAGTTGGGGAGTATTGGAGAAATAGGGGAATATTTACAAGCGGATATGGCGGCCAAATTCCATATTCGCAACATTGCACCCTTCTCTACCCTCGGGGCGTCCCGACCCGATAAATTTTTACCTAGTTTAGTGTGGCACTCAGATGTAGTCCCTCTACTATTAACTCTACCCTGAGTGCGACAGTTTTACAGATGTTCACAAATGAGTAAATATGTCCCCCTGCGACGTTGCACCCTTCTCCTCACAGAAACACACCCACAGGATAACCGAATCCGGAAAGAATTCTCAAACTACACATACAGCCGGTAGGGAGCACTATTTACAAGACTACGCTGCTATTTACACTACGATCCAGGACCTGTTTTTGGAGGAACACATGCAGATGTTATGCATAGAGAGAGCGCGCTTGCCAGCATCGATACACCAACCCACGAGTGCTCTGTGGCCGACGGCCTTTAATAACGTGCAGAGCACCCTTTCCCGAGCATCAAAAGCACCACCCCACCACCAATCGGTGCAGTCACCATTGTTCATTGGAATAAAAATAAATTCGACAACCCCTAACCCTGCAGGTGTCTCTTGCTCTTCTTGTGGTGCACTTGGTGTTAACTAAAAGTGGTTCACCTGTATGGCATAGGTGCCACGTTGACCCATAGGTCCATCCCCGGGTGGTGCTTGGCCGCAAACGAACTGCGGTCCATTGTGGGTGGCCACAAACATTGCGGTCCATATGGTGTATCGATCCCGGCAGCAAACAGCGAAAGTGCAGGCCCACAACTGCGCAGCCAGCACCTCTCTCTCCTCTCTCTCTACCCCAAAGCCAGATCCTCGGAGGTGGGAGACAAAAGAAGAAACAAGTGAGTAAGGTGGTAAGGGCGCAAAAGTGCACGCAATATAAGGTAACGCACACTGGGGGCACATGGGAACCAGGTGAGACAGGTACGTTCCTATCGTACGCCCCCCCCCACCAGGTAACCTACATGGCCCCTCCCTTACCCCTTACTGTATCCACACAACACAACACTACCCATAAACATCTACTTTACAAATCGACAAACATCCCTACTGTCTTCCCCGTTCCTCCCATAAACCAAATTCGTCTTCTCTCCCTCCTAACCAATCAAATTTGCCATTTTCAACTCTCATCAAAATTTGCCATCTCCAACTGAACATCAAAATTTGCCATTACCAATTCATCATCAGTCCCTCCTAGGGAGGGAGAGATGGAATCACCCCAATGTCTCATCCACGTCGTGATGCGTCTCACAAATCCACACAGCAATTCATCTCCTGCAACAAAACAAAGAAA
Source organism: Myxine glutinosa (assembly GCF_964187855.1). NCBI lineage: Eukaryota > Metazoa > Chordata > Myxini > Myxiniformes > Myxinidae > Myxine > Myxine glutinosa. Next base: position 15,012 of record NW_027618150.1, on the reverse strand, counting down.
ACACAGGTGTGGAGTCATCATCATCACAGGTAAGTGGCTGCGTATGGTGCGACAGGTTCTTCAATCCTAACTATTTCCTAAATGACTTTAACAACTTTACACTACCCGGGGTCTTTCTCCGGCCAAACCATTGGCCCTCTTACACTATGGGTTCTAAAAACCAATTCCCATTGGCCAAACTGTGGTGCTCTTCAATTTGGGGTCTCACTCCCCCGATTCATCTCCCGGTGCCCTCGCACAATTTCTGGGCTGCGGCGTGTACCTCTCCCAGTGGGTCTACCCACCTGAACACCTCCACCACTGCAGTTGCCTCCGAGCTTACCTGCTCCTTGCCCTAACCTAACTACCTGGGGAAGGCCCTCTGGCACTCTCCCCACTCGGTGCCCTCTCTGGCACTGGGCTACCCGGGTCCGTCCTCCGGATCCTCGGGCCCCATCCACAACTCTACCGGCTCCCAGAGCCCACCTGCGGCCTCACCTGGCCGACATCCTCACAGTGGTGGAGTGCCCAACCAACTACACGCACTAACAGGCTACACGCCCAGCCATTTCCACAACACTAATGCACCCATTCACAACACCATTCTGCAACCGCACCACAAGTGCCAATATCCAACCACAATTTACCTGTACCCTCTACCTAACACTTACACTACCCGCCCCGGGTACTCGTGAAAGGGGGTCCACTCTTCCCCCATCCACACCTTCGCACCATGCACACCACTCCGTACCACTTACTCCAACTCTCTCCACACACCTGTACTTGCACACCTGTGCTCTCACACCTGGTGCCACCTGCACCCTTCTCTCCCCAAGCGCATTCGCGCTGATCCACACACTCATTACTCACACACTGCTCCACACACCTGTCCAGCTGCACACCTGTGCAATCACACCTGTTCAATTCTCACACACACGGCATCATCTCAGCTAACTACTCCCTTCTGAAACTTGCGCTTCCCAGTCGTCCCTTTAAACTATTGCGCTCCCACGTCATTATCATCCACACTAATCTACCTGCGTCCCCACTACAGGTATCAGTCACTAACTAAACTTAACGTTACCTACTGTCATCTTCTAGGGCCCTATCAATATAACCTAACCCACCCGGGCTAGTTTTCACTGCCATACACCCCTTAAGCTATTGCTCCTTTGCCCCCCATGGGAAGGATGGTGGATTTGCCATCCCACCACATCGGGGGTCTCTCACTACCAATTTTGCACATCAAATTTCAACAAATTAAAATTTTGCCAATCACTGCCCATCATCTGCCAATCACTACTGCCAATCCCTTGCCAATCATCAAATTTTGTTTTTCTCTAATTTTGGGGCCAAAACACTAACCTCATCACCCAGTCTACTCACTAATACCTCTCGGTGCGCCAATCCCTGTCCAAAGCCCGGCTTCGTAAAGCCAAGCAATGGATGCTGGTTGTTTTGTGCCAGCGGCTGGATGCGTCCCGCATTCGGTGCAGGGAAGGAGGTTTACCCGGGCCGAGATCCCACGCACCACCTCGGCGTGGAGCCATCCAATGTCCCGATCTCGACCTGCCGGACTGCCTCAACAAAAGTGGTCGCCACGACGACCCTTTCTATCCAGCCGCCCGCTCCGCCTATTGGAGCACAGACGCGGCCGTTCAAAGCGAGGCCCAGCGTGGATCGCGCACGGCGGTCCTTTCGAACCCGCCGTGGCTCGGATCCCCGCTGGTTCTCGCGACACGCGAAGCCCGGCACGCACCGAGGGCCCGATTCGGCTATAAGTCGTTCTAAACTCTACCCCGTCTAACGTCGATGCTTCACCTGGACGCTTACACCCCGCAGCCCGTTCCTTGCTCACACATCCAGCCGTGCCCATGCTCCTCGTACCGTTCCTTACACACCCAGGTACACCCATTCCACTCACAGCCTTGGTCACACACCTGACCACCGAACACTTTGGCACACATTCGTTGCTCGCACACCTCACCAATACACCGCTTCGCGCCCCCTCCTCGGTCACCTCCTCTGTGACAATCACAGGTGTGCTCTCATTCGCACACCCAACCACGTGCCTCACCACCAACTCCAGCGTGCATTCCCACTCACGCTCTACCATTCCAGGTGTGCATCCTTCCATCCCAGGTGTACATCCTCGCTCACCTGTCACAACCAACTCACTCTCCTTGTCACTCTCACTACTCTCACCTCCATTCTTGACCGCGCACTCACCCTTACTCTCGACAGCACACTCTTTCCTCATGCACCTGTCCGTCACACACCTTTCTCGCGCACACTCTCCCGTTACACCCTTTGTAACACTCACCACAGGTGTGCATTCTTCCTTACTTTTGACAGCGCACTCTTTCCCCATGCACCTGTCCGTCACACACCTTTCTCGCGCACACTCTCCCGTTACATCCTCTGTAACACTCACCACACCGCGCTTCCATGTGCCCCCTCGCACACGCGCTACGACCGACTCACTCTCGCCAGCACCCTCACTCCTTGGCACGCACTTTTTCCTCACACACCCCAGAGTCGGACTTTCTCGCACACCTCCTTTTTCGCACACCAGACCTGTCGCACACTTCACCAACGGCCTCTCACGAACACCCGGGTCTATCTCGACCCCCAAGCTTATTAAATCACCTGGCGCATCATACGCACGACCATATTGGTCACCACTTACACCGGGTCCTCTTTCTCTTCGCTTCTCCTCCATCACCTGCGAATCCCTCATCCGGTTAATGAGCACATCATCACGATCCGAACACAGACTCTGGACCAATTCTTTTACCTCCTCTTTTATCTCTTTCTTATCCTCTCTCCGTCGCTTTTTAATTTCGCTCACCCCCTCTTCCACTTCTTCTAATTTCTGCTTCACCTCCTTCATCTCCTCGTGCGCCCCTTTAAGTTCTTCCTCTAACTCCACTTTATTTTTTTCTATGTGCTCCCGCACCTCCCGCTCTTTAACCTCCATCACCTCTACCACTTTGTTCATTTTTTTCGTCAAGTCCTCATGTACCGTCTGACACTCTTTTTTAATTACCCCTACGTCCTTTTTCATCTCCTTCTGCGTCGATTTTAACCCCTCTATTACCGCTGTGTTCTTCTTTACCTGTTCCCCCAACTCCTTTTGTCCCACTGTCAGTTGTTCTACTCCCAGCGTCAACTCCTCTATACCCCCTTGCAATTTTACAGTCCCCTTTCTCACCTCCTTCTCCATGCGCTCCTTACAGTGCCTCACCTCCTCGCGCACTCCTCCGACCTCCTCACTCACACCTCTTCTGATCTCTTCTCCCATCACTTGCATCTCCTGCCCAGATGCCACCCTCATCTGCTCCATTTCCTCCCTGTGAGCATCCAGTTTGGTTTCTACCCCCATTCTGACCCCCTCTATCTGCTGCCCCATTTGGTTAACTTCCCTTTCCGCTTGGTCCCTCATGTCCCTCAATTTGCCTTCCATGGTGTTTTCTAACCCCTCTAACCCTTTTTGCATCCCTTCCATTTGATTCTCTTGAGCGGCCATTCTGTTTTCTACCCCCGTTAACCCCTCCTGTATTTCCCCTAATCTATCGTCTAATTTCCCAAATTTCATGTCTAATCCCTTAAAATTATTGTCTAATCCCTTAAAATTATTGTCTAATCCCTTAAAATTATTGTCTAATCCCTCACTGGTACCCCTCGCTTCGTCCCTCATTACCCCTATTTTGCCCTCCAATCGCTCACCCTGAGCATCCATCCGGTTCCCCATTACCCCCATTTGGTCCTCCAATCGCTCACCCTGAGCATCCATCCGGTTCCCCATTACCCCCAATTGGTTACTCTGCAGTTTGAGGGACGCCTGCATTTGCGCCATAAATTGCTCCATGAGGACCTGCATCTGGGCCATCCCTCCCACTTGTGCAGCGGGTGCGGCCGCCGTAGCTATGTGCGAGGCGCCATTTCGCGCGTCTGCTACCCCCGCTGTTTCGCTCTCCTCACGTGTCTCAATTTGGTCCTGGACCGACCCTGCTTCACTCTCCCCTACCGGACCCCAGCCGTCTTGATCCGCCATAGCGCGACTTTCAAAATTCGAGTTTCGTAACACAAATCCAAATTTTGCTGTTATAATTTCGTCGAGCGCAGTAACCGCGGGACCGCGCTCCGGATCGATTTTGTCGAGCGCAGTACGCGCTCCGAATCGATTTTCCCTCCCAAAATTTGGGCCTAACTAATTTAGTCCCGGGTCCGAATCTCACTCCTCGACACCAATTGTTACAGACACGACTTTGATGTTAAGGTGGGCCGAGCGGAATGGCCGTCGTGTCCGCACAAATTACCCGATTATACTCGACGTTGACGGAGCCGCGCTACGCTGGATCAATAAAGGAAAAGAAGACACCCGGCTGGATTATAATGACAGACACCAATGTTTCGATTCTCAATTATATTCGTACGGAAAGGTTAGATTACAGGGGCTAGAGGTATATCACAGGAAGACAGGCACTTAGACACACTCTTATATTGACCCCGGACAGACGACAGATAAACGGGACAACGGCTGACTCACACGGGGATTGATGGCAGGGAAAGGCAGGTATCGGTGGCTCCAGGTGCGCCTGGGCTCGGGGCAGAATCCACACGGTTCGGTCCGGTCCAAAGATGCGGGGAGGTCACAGCGCTCGGAGGTAACGTTCTTTCCCAGGCGGGTTCGCTTCCTCTCAGCGATCGCAGGCAACGTTCTTTCTCAGGCGGGGCGCCTCTGACTCAGCGCGCGCAGGTACTTCTTTCTCCAGCTGGGGGCGCATCTCCCGTCACGTCCGCTAAGTCGCCACGTATATCCGGCGGGGAGTGACACGCCCTCGGCTCGTTAGCTCCGCCCCAGATGGAATCGGTCCGCCCTTCTGATTGGGTGCGGGGGGGGGGGGGGTTACCAGGCTCCGCCCTTGACGAGGAGCTGACAGCCAGCCCCTCTGGTAACCCCGTGGAGCGCCGAGCCGGTGTGAGGACGCATCCTCCCCCGCGCCGCCGCGCCGCCCCCATCTCCTCTGTTGTTGTAGTTATAGTTGTGGAAGAAGATGGAAGGAGGTATGGAAGATGGAAGGAGGTATGGGAAAGGTCCTAAACTCACTACTGATGCCATATAATCACATTCTGGTGCAACGAAGAGTCATAATTAATGGAAACGAGGCCTTAACTGACATAGACTAAGAATAACTAGCAAGATGTCCGAAAGTTGTCTACGTGTGGTGCGGTGGACCTGGGCACGACATTTAATGGGGGAATAAGGGGAAGGTCGGCTCTACTGATTGTTGTTTACAGACAATGGGACTAGGGAATGGGGGATTGGGGAAAGTTGGGGAGTATTGGAGAAATAGGGGAATATTTACAAGCGGATATGGAGGCCAAATTCCATATTCGCAACAATATTTTATCGCATAAGCAAATTAATTAATATTTTTACTCTGTTACGATGACCGAATTGGGGAAGAACTTCCTGTTTGACGCATTCATTTTCAAAGCAGTGAGTTGTGTTGAGGGATGAGCTGGATGTACACTGTTATATAGCTTATGAAGTCACCTTGCTGTTGGCATTTTCAACAAAAGTTTTGACAAATGCGTTCACAATGTGATTTTTGATTCACCGTTCACTCTTTTTAAGAGTGGGAGACTCTTTAAGACTTTTTAAGGGAGATTTTAATTTTGTGTCTGAGGCCAATACAACAACAACAACAACAACAACAACAACATGCATTTTAAGGCCATTTTCCCTGCAAGAGCGGGGGTTAGCCTTGCGGTCCCCATGACAATCTTCTCCATCTTGCCCTATTTTCTGCATCTCTCCTCGTTAACCCCCTTGCCCGCATTTCTTCTTCCACCATCTTTAGCCAAGTCTTTCTCGGTCTTCCCCATCCTCTACTTCCTTCTACATTCATTTCCATCACTCTTCTCAACCAGTCACTTTCATCCTTCCTCAACACATGACCAAACCATCTCAACCTGTTCCTCTTCACAACATCAATCACAGGCTCTATTCCCATCATCTTTCGGAATTCATCATTTGTCTTCCTCTCTCTCAACGATACTCCACACATCCACCGAACCATTCTCATTTCCACCCTTTCCAGCCTTCGTTGCTGCTCTACGTTCATTACCCATGTCTCGCTCCCATAAATCATAACACTTCTCACACATGCAGCATACACCTTTCCCTTCAGCTTCAACGACACTCCCCTCCTCGTCAGCACGCCACTCAGTTCCCGAAACTTCTTCCATGCACATCTCACTCTAGCAACCGTCTGAGGCCAATACGTTTGATGGTATTTTCTGGAGGGGGCTGTCATTGGAGTTTACAAAAAAAAAGATTTGTTATGGGCACCATCCAGGCCAGAGACCCATAGCGTGGGGTCAAGGTTCATGTCTGCCTCACGTTTTGGGTGAAAACCGGAACGCACCGAAGGGAGCCAAAATCTATCTATATCAGCATTGTTCCCTCTTTTCACACATCATTGGCATATTTTTAGATGAAAAGTAAAATCTATCATATAAAACACAGTAAGTTTGTGTTTGTACAGATGTCTGTCACCCTTCATATGGGTAGGTTTTAAATGCCAATCTTTTAACACGAATGTGTGTTCACTTCGGTCTATTTTTGAGGATAAAACAACGTTGAAAAACATTTTTCCATAAAGGAGTAATTATGTGTCTTCTATTGGAATTGTAGATGGCGGCTTACAAACGGAACCTCAAGGGCGGTGTACAAAAGTGTTTTTTTTAATATCAGTAAATACTAAGGCGCAGGGAGGTGAAATTCTCTGCACGTGATGTGAAACGCACGCAGAGTAAAACGAGTGTTCATTTAAAGCTGTATGATGCATAATAATTAAAGAAGATATAAGCACACCTGATACGAGGCGGAGACGAGGCACGCTCACGAGGCTGCAATGTCCAATAAACTGTTCCAACCCGTCATATTTGACAGGCTTTTTACTCGTGAAAGTGTAAAAGCTTGAGTCCATTAATCATGCACACCTTTCTGAATTGAAGCTAATAGTTTGTGCACTTGATCTTTTCAACAAGAACTGACCTGCAAGGTGGAAGTAAGCACTTTGCTTAATCCGATCAAGGCGGGTGTGCCTTTTTATTCTGGGTGAAGTGTTTTGAGTGAACAATACAAGCCGAGCATCATTTACACTTGACAAGTGTGGCTTTCTGGCACAAATAAGTGCTTCGATGCTCCGGTGATGCGTAACGTGCGTCACCAAGATTGGCAAAGGAATCCATGCTGCCTTTGGGTTTCTTCATTAATTTGAATTTAAGGGGACATATTTTTCCTTTTAGTGTAAAAGTTACAGTGTACACTGTACTCACACACTGAAAAAGCATGTATGACTGCAAGGACACCAGTTTAGACCTAGTTTAGACCTCAGGGACTCCGCAAAGGTATTCTCTGAATGTTCTTCTTTGGAGTATTCTTTGTGCTTGTGCATAGATCCATACAAGTGTCTGAAGCAATGTTGTTCATATGATTGAGACATATGATTGTCATATGTATATCACTGTCAGATGATCTTTCAATAATGGTAGCATTTATATTCTCTTGCAACTCACAAATATGTCTAATATGCCAAAGACAGACAATGCACGTATCAGTCTCCTCATGTTGACATGTTACGTCAGGAATGGCACGCTTCCCCACAGATCCCTCTTTTACTTTGAAACGATAGCATTCTTGCTCCAATCCCATGAAAAGCTGCTTCATCTGTTACACTTTCACCTAACTGTCACTCTGCCATTGTTTCATCCAAAAATTTCAACATAGCCGTGATGAATTTCCTCGATGTCACTCCTTGTCTGGAGTTTTGGTGGAACTTATGCTCTGGTCTTGTAATTACAACTTTTGAATCATTTGACCCACGGCTTGATCTCTCGACATTTTTTATTGATTGATTGTTCAATGTATCACACCCAAAGTCTACCCTTGGAGCTGCACAATTATTTTGTGAGATCACCAGGGCAACACCACCAAATGTACCTAGGAGACTTGCCATTGGCTGAATGAAAAATATTGCATCAATAACAATATCGATCACATCAGGTGGTGCGCTCTCTACTCAAGCTTTTTCATGAATTTGGACTTGTCTGTTTTATTGGATGACCCTGAATGTCCAACGAGGCTGTAAGAAAGTGCAGTCTGCCAAACAGATCCCATATTACCTTGACTTCTTTGATTTTCATGTTTTTACCTTTTAAGGTGACATACCTGCATTGCATCACAAGCAAAGTTCTTGATGTTCCTCCAACGTATTTGTTTTTCAAACCGATTGGAGTCCTCAAAACATCCATTGGTGAACTCGTTCCACAATTTCTGTTCAATCTTAACGAAGCTCTGTGCATAATCTCTGACCTCTGATGACACACAATGACCATAGGATATACAACAGAGATTTCCATCCCTTGCAGCTTCAGCAAAAGCATTCAGTGTTGACTGGATGCCAGAGATTAGCTTTTGTCTATGTAAGTTATCTGTTTTGATTGTGTATGGCTTCACTTCCCGAGCAACATGTTCTTATTCTTTCATTGCTGCCATATTGAACACGTGCCCCACAATTGTACTTCACATTGTCCGAGTAAACATCCATCTTCTTTTCGCTGACACATTCTGAGTGAATGCTCTATTCCAGTCAATCGGGAGGCACCATCTCCATTGATTGTGTGCTCCAGTTAAATCAAATGGAGCCCTTGCGAAGGTTTTGCGAGTTCTTATTATCCTGAGACCTCTGTTTTCCATCATTTGAAGAACCCAAGGATGGGTATGATAAATATTCAGCAGATTTAAGAAGTACAGGTCTCACCATCCACCTGGCACAATTTTGATGACTTGCCGTAAAGAACACAGCACACATTTTTTTCGAAGCATTACACGAAGAGATCAACATCGTTTGTGTGATACTCTCTCCTGAACATTTTAAATAGTGCCACACGATCTATATACAGCGTGTAGAACTCTGCTGTTGCACCGTGTTTCCCCTTTCCTGTCTCCTCAGAATTTTTTTGTGCTGTGCTGAGAGATTATCGAGCTACTCTCCAAGTTTCCTACAGTCAGATGAGTCAGAATTCTGAGCTGCAGTCCACTCTGTATGTATTGTCTTGTATTGTCTGTATGGCAGTTCATGTATTCTGTCTCTGACAGTTATGGTGGTAGTGAACTTCTTTTGCTTAATAGATGGAGGCCCCCAATGTCAGACATGAGATCAGGGCCGTCTCTCTGAACATATCTGGTGCTCTCAATAGTCTGGTATCCCACCTTGCTCTACAAACTTTTCCTATGGCATCCATGGCCAACTCCACACATGGCTTATCGACTTCCTGTACTCTCATAACCAACATGTGGCTCTCAACAGAATATTTATCTCCTCCTCCTGTCAAGGCTGGAGTGCCTCAAGGCAGTTTTCTGGGCTCAGTCCTATTCTTGATCTTCTTTGATGATGACTCCACCCTCTGCGGTACAATCCTTCATCCTTCAGACAGGCAGGCTGCAGCCTCTTCTGTTTCTTCAGACCTTGAAAAAAATCACACATGGGTCAAACACTCGGAATATGTCTCAATCCGGACAAATCTCTTTCTCTCTCTCCAAAAGGACTCTCTGTCAAACCCTCCCATATACTTTCTTAACACTCCTCCAATTTATTGAGCAAACCACATCTTAAAGTTGGCCTCCAAAGCCAACAGCTGACGAGGCATCCTCCGCCATGGAAAGTCCTTCCTTGGCACACCAGAACTCGTATCCACTTACAACGCCTTCATCAGCTGCTAGATGGAATACTGCTCTCCACTCTCAGCTGGCGCCCCTGCCTCACACCTTGCTCAGCTCACACCTTGCTGTAGAAACGAAGGCCTTCAACTTTATTGGAATCTCCAGCGATGAAGCTGAGTCTACATGTCTATCACTTTCCCATGGCAGACATCGGTTTTCTCTCTATGTTCTACCGTTCCTTTCTTGTCTTGCACATTCTTCTGTTTCCATGCTTTGTCCTCCCCAGGTTTCTGGAGGGAGCATGTGTCCACCACTGACCCTCTTTTTGTGAAACTCCCAAAATCCAGGATCACGACTCACCCCCACTCATTCGTTCCTCTTTTTCTTGCCTGTGATATTAAAACTACCACATTCTCTTCAATCTCATTCTTCCCTCTAGATCTTCAAGACAGCTGTTTACCACCATCTCAAATTACACACAATCCAAAACCATGATCTTTTCTACACCTTTTAAGCAACCCCCTCCCAACCCACCAAATTTCCAGTTTTTCCTTCCTGAGAGTTTGCTCCTGTATCCAATTTATCTCCAACTGCTGCATCTTCCTCTCCCCCTAATTCTTACCCATATCCTTGTTTGTCCGCCAAAATTGTCCCCCGACCCTGCTGTTGATGTTTCCCTTCTCTTTATACTGTTCCTTTTGTTCTGTTGCATCCTGAGTCGTTCTGTGGTCTAGCTCTTCCACGAGCCTTGACATTTATACAAAAAAAAATCTACCTCGTCAATTTTTATCTTCAAAGCGATGTCATTTAAAATCTATGCTGCCCATTTTATCTTGATCTCTACATCATGTATTTCTCAACCTCGAACAATTTATCTGGACCAGTTGTTTTCCGCATACAATTGTAAAATATACATGTTCTTGGAAAAATTCCAGATGAAGAGGGTTTATTGTAGAACTTTCAAATGTGGGAGAAAACCTCGTCGTGGGATAACGAACTGGACTTTCTTTGCAGCAATCTTTATCGGAATGGCTGTGAATTTTTATAACAATTACTACGATATCCATGCCTTTCTTTATAGGTTTCTTGTAGATGTTCACAACTGTTTGTGTATTTAGAAGGTCACTTCAACACCTTTGTTCTCATTAACCTAATGTTTGCAGCTTCCTTAGTGTGCTGCCATGTTTCATCGTTGAACGTCTTCACTTCTTTCTTTTTTTGTCAGTTTCAGCATGTAAAATGCAAACCGTCCTTATTTTGTTTACAGCAGGTTGGGGTTGCGCCTCTGGAATTTGGTCTTCTGATATTTTTCTGTATTAATTAGCACCTGAAACAAATGTGGTGCTAAATTTGTCAGCCACCACCAACAGGACGAGAAAACAATTTAAAAGGGACTAAGGTTACAGAAGCTGAAGATATGGTGTCTGATCCGTGGTCAATCTGAACTGGAATAGTAAACTACAAATAGAAATCATTTTTATAAGATTTTATGTTCCTGTTTGGTAAGTTTTGAGAGGATCGCTTTCAACCTGCAAGCACGATATCATAATTACAGCGAAGCCGATGGTGCGCCATCCCAAATCCCGATGCTTCCCACTGAAAGCAAAGTTGAAAGATGGCAAAAGGTTCCACCAGGAATGACACAATATCAAATTTGGAGTTTAAATGTTTTCCTGTTTTGACCCCTGTGATCCACTCCCTGGGGCATGTAACAGGGGTCAAAAAAAATTGCATTGAGACAAACTCAATGCATTCCTAAATGTTGAATGCATATACAAAGTTTCAGTTGAAAATGTTTTAAAATGTGCCAGTAATTGCATTTTTCAGTATTTCACCTTTTGGCCACCGCCCCTGGGCCTTACTCTTGCACCTTTTGCCATGTAGTGATCATAACTACCAAATTTGGTGAATTTCTGCTCTACTGTTTAGGAGGAGATAGCGAGTTGGATAGACGGACAGACGAGTTAGTGTCAGAACAGCACGTACCATCTTGCTATAATTACAGTTGGGGTCCAAAATAAATATTGAGACATAACTGTGACTTCGTCCTCACTGCTGGAGCTGCTTTCATTGAAATCCAGCGCTACACCAAAGACGAGAACCTTAGTCAGATCTAACATTCTAAGTGATGACCTTGTATAAATTATGTGCGTGTGAATTTCTACTCATGTGTGATCATACGATGGATAGATGTTTGCTGGGGAATCCTCAGTCTCCGTTACGTTCAATGAACCTGGCGAAGCAGGAGTAAAGGTGGATGTTCCACCGAGATGCAGCCAATACACCCCAGAAGCTGGTGGAAAGTCCCGCCGGGTAAACCCGTCGTGAAATGTTGATTTTTCAGGAAACAAAAATACCAATACTTCAGGGTGACCAGAGCGTTGGTTAAACAAAATGAATATTCCACCGAAAAAAGTGATCTAAAATGGCGGAAGAAAAAAATAATCCCGGGAAGTAGAAAAGTTCATCTGGTTGTCGTGAACAGTTAGCGGGTGGTGAAGTAGCACTCTGCTGATAGTCCCAAGGGAAACCCAAGAACAATGAAGGACAGTATTCACTCGCTGCCTGTTGTTGCGCCTTTTAGCTCCAAACCCCTCCAGAGGAGAGTCCGCATAAAATAGCCTCTTCTTCTTCACTGCTTTGCTTCAGTCTCTCGGATTGAGTTGATTGGTTGTTCCTAGTCTTAAACCACGCCCTATTGACCAAACATTTGCTGGCAGAGCGTCAGTATGTGGGGAGAAAGCTTGGTGAATTGATTCTGCCTGCACCGTCTGTTAATTGAGATGACTTTTAATTAATTTTTAATTTAGAAAATGATGCATCTAAAACTTGAAGTCACCTGTCACAGTTTTGGCCTTTTTGGCTAATGGCACATTCCTCCGACCCCAAGTAATGAGTCTGGTTATTTTGCCCCATTTGTTCATGGCACAAAGACATACTTACATATTGTCTTGTATTCCATGACACCTGCAAAGTTCTCCCTGTGAACATCGTCTGTAATTTCTGCTGCTTATCAGCTCAGTAAAGGAGTACACTCAGGGAAAGCGATGCGTGGGAGCATTTAATGCTTGGTTTTTCATTCCTTGTTTTGTCTGTGCCATGTGGGATCTCTGTTTGTTTGCCGTTTATTCACCCTACACTCAGAGTTCCACTGCAGGTGCGTATCTTCACAAGAGGAAACTTAATGGGATTGTTACATAAATTACGTTTGCAATTGACAAGGTTATCATTTCTCTCTCATTGGAAAACGATTACCTGTTTGCTAATGAAATCCTTTGCCATGCTTTTTGGCTTGTTACCGTTTCCCTTTTTTAAAAATCTCATTAAATTCAGCTCTTTAAAAGTGGCTCTGAGCTGTGGTTTAAAATCTCCCATTAAATGTGCAGAATGGAAACCCTAACTGCCTTTTTGCATTTGACATAGAAGGACAAGGACATTCAAAGAGGGCTTGCTGGAGGGGTCAGTGTTTCACAAGAAGGAAAGAGAGTAGCGGGCTTATGGATGGAAAGGGATAGGCGATAAAGAATACTGGAGCTCTGTGCCCTGAAGCATGCTGGGAAAAGCATGTTTCCATTTCCACAGCAGAACAAGTAAAGAGCGTATCCAAGGGACCAATTTTGCTTTCCTTGAACCAATATATGATGGTACTGGTTTTGTTACCAAGTAAGCAGTATGTTTGGGTGTTGTGCAGCAGAATTGAGGGATGGAGCATTCAAATTGCTAATTAATTATATTGTCATCTTATTAATGTTGTGAAAAGGATGCAGATCAGATTATCTATATATATAAAACACAGTTTGTTTGTTTGTGTGTTACCTATAGACTCCTAAACGGAGAGGCTCACGTACTTGATTTTTGGCATAGACATGGCCATTGGGCCCGGGAAGGACATGGCCCACCTAAAAATGACCTCCGATGACGAGATCCATATTTTTTATTCATATTTAACGTAGCGCATTTCACCGAGGAACATTATACACTGAATCTCAGCCTGTGCCAGAGCAGCTCGCTGATTCGCTCAGAGCGATCACGTGATGTTCCATCCTCGCCGCCAGACGCGCTCACGTACTCGATTTTTGGCATAGACATGGCCATTGGGCCTGGGAAGGACATGGCTCACCTAAAAATGACCTCTGATGACGAGATCCATATTTTTTAAATTCATATTTACCTCAGCGCATTTCAGTGAGGAACATTATACACAGAATCTCAGCCTGTGCCAGAGCAGCTCGCTGATTCGCTCAGAGCGATCACGTGATGTTCCATCCTCTCCGCCAGACAACTGAACTGAAAATATATAGAATGACTATTGCCATTCACACCACACAGGTGGAGATGCAGCTACCGGGCGCCATCTTGGTTGGCACTCGATGCTGGGCGATGGTGATTTCCGTCATGCGTTTGCACGTAATTCAGAGCGAAAAGCGATTGCGTTTTTTCACCTTTTGTGCGATCGTGTTTTGTGTCGATTTTTGTCGAATTTGTGCGATATGAATTAAACATCTTTGAAACAGCTGTGAAACATCTTTCCACAACCCTTCCGTAACCAATTGGAGCAGTTTATTGCCGCACAAAATGGCATTTTAACAGTTGTCTGGCTTTTAAAATCTGGGACACGTACAAAACAAACGAGATCCGCGAAGCGAGTCGGTCGAGTCGTGCTAACCAAGATGGCGACACGGCGGCTACACTTTTCACGGAGTATGAGCGTTCTATATATTTTCACTTCAGTGCGCCAGACTCGCTCACGTACTTGATTTTTGACATAGACATGGCCATTGGGCCTGTGCCAGAGCAGCTCGCTGATTCGCTCAGAGCGATCAGGTGATGTTCCATCCTCGCCACCAGACTCGCACCATATATCACGGTGTAATTTGTGCGAGGCTTTTGTCCGAGTGAGCTTGAGTCGAGAGGGCGAATGTACGGGTTGGGAATGTACGGGTCTCCCTTCCCCCGCCCGGCAACGCCGGTACTGGAGGGCTTCATGGGATCGGTGAGTCTCCGAAAGCCGCTTTGTGCTGTTGTCGCGAAGATGCAGGACGATGTCGCGATTGTTGTACTGCTCTCCTACCATGAGAACTGCAACGTCATTGATGACTGGCCCTCTCCTCCCCCCTCTCCCTCCCCTTCCCTCCCCCCTCTCCCTCCCATTCCCTCCCCCTCCCCTCCCCTCCCCCTACCCCTTCCCCTCCCCTCCTCCGTCCTCCCCTTCCCCCCTCCCCCTCCCCTCCTCCGTCCTCCCCTTCCCCCTCCCCCTCCCCTTCCTCCTCCTCCCCTTCCCCCTCCCCTTCCCC
>NW_027618149.1:0-83814 GCF_964187855.1 Myxine glutinosa | reverse complement strand
ACACTTGTGTTAGTGTTGAAAAACCACTTTTCGCACTTGTGTTAGTGTTGAAAAACCACTTTTCGCACTTGTGTTGGTGCAGGAAACCACTTTTGCACTTGTATTAGTGTTGAAAAACCACTTTTCGCACTTGTGTTAGTGTTGAAAAACCACTTTTCGCACTTGTGTTGGTGCATGAACACTTTTGCACTTGTATTAGTGTGGAAAAAACACTTTTTGCACTTGTGATAGTGTTGAAAAACCACTTTTCGCACTTGTGTTAGTGTTGAAAAACCACTTTTCAAACTTGTGTTGGTGCAGAAAACCACTTTTGCACTTGTATTAGTGTGGAAAAAACACTTTTTGCACTTGTGATAGTGTTGAAAAACCACTTTTCGCACTTGTGTTAGTGTTGAAAAACCACTTTTCGCACTTGTGTTAGTGTTGAAAAACCACTTTTCGCACTTGTGTTGGTGCAGGAAACCACTTTTGCACTTGTATTAGTGTGGAAAAAACACTTTTCGCACTTGTGTTAGTGTTGAAAAACCACTTTTCGCACTTGTGTTAGTGTTGAGAAACCACTTTTCGCACTTGTGTTAGTGTTGAAAATCCACTTTTCGCACTTGTGTTGGTGCAGGAAACCACTTTTGCACTTGTATTAGTGTGGAAAAAACACTTTTTGCACTTGTGATAGTGTTGAAAAACCACTTTTCGCACTTGTGTTAGTGTTGAAAAACCACTTTTCGCACTTGTGTTAGTGTTGAAAAACCACTTTTCGCACTTGTGTTGGTGCAGGAAACCACTTTTGCACTTGTATTAGTGTGGAAAAAACACTTTTTGCACTTGTGATAGTGTTGAAAAACCACTTTTCGCACTTGTGTTAGTGTTGAATAACCACTTTTCGCACTGTGTTAGTGTTGAAAAACCAATTTTCGCACTTGTATTGGTGCAGGAAACCACTTTTGCACTTGTATTAGTGTGGAAAAAACACTTTTTGCACTTGTGATAGTGTTGAAAAACCACTTTTCGCACTTGTGTTGGTGCAGGAAACCACTTTTGCACTTGTATTAGTGTGGAAAAAACACTTTTCGCACTTGTGTTAGTGTTGAAAAACCACTTTTCGCACTTGTGTTGGTGCAGGAAACCACTTTTGCACCTGTATTAGTGTGGAAAAAACACTTTTTGCACTTGTGATAGTGTTGAAAAACCACTTTTCGCACTTGTGTTAGTGTTGAAAAACCACTTTTCGCACTTGTGTTAGTGTTGAAAAACCAATTTTCGCACTTGTATTGGTGCAGGAAACCACTTTTGCACTTGTATTAGTGTGGAAAAAACACTTTTTGCACTTGTGATAGTGTTGAAAAACCACTTTTCGCACTTGTGTTAGTGTTGAAAAACCACTTTTCGCACTTGTGTTGGTGCAGGAAACCACTTTTGCACTTGTATTAGTGTGGAAAAAACACTTTTCGCACTTATGTTTGTGTTGAAAAAACACTTTTAGCACTTGTGTTAGTGTTGAAAAACCACTTTTCGCACATGTGTTGGTGCAGGAAACCACTTTTGCACTTGTATTAGTGTGGAAAAACCACTTTTCGCACTTGTGTTAGTGTTGAAAAACCACTTTTCGCACTTGTGTTGGTGCAGGAAACCACTTTTGCACTTGTATTAGTGTGGAAAAAACACTTTTGGCACGAGTGTTAGTGTTGAAAAACCACTTTTCGCACTTGTGTTAGTGTTGAAAAACCACTTTTCGTACTTGTGTTGGTGCAGGAAACCACTTTTGCACTTGTATTAGTGTGGAAAAACCACTTTTCGCACTTGTGTTAGTGTTGAAAAACCACATTTCGCACTTGTGTTGGTGCAGGAAACCACTTTTGCACTTGTATTAGTGTGGAAAAAACACTTTTTGCACTTGTGATAGTGTTGAAAAACCACTTTTCACACTTGTGTTAGTGTTGAAAAACCACTTTTCGCACTTGTGTTAGTGTTGAAAAACCACTTTTCGCACTTGTGTTGGTGCAGGAAACCACTTTTGCACTTGTATTAGTGTTGAAAAACCACTTTTCGCACTTGTGTTAGTGTTGAAAAACCACTTTTCGCACTTGTGTTGGTGCATGAACACTTTTGCACTTGCATTAGTGTGGAAAAAACACTTTTTGCACTTGTGATAGTGTTGAAAAACCACTTTTCGCACTTGTGTTAGTGTTGAAAAACCACTTTTCAAACTTGTGTTGGTGCAGAAAACCACTTTTGCACTTGTATTAGTGTGGAAAAAACACTTTTTGCACTTGTGATAGTGTTGAAAAACCACTTTTCGCACTTGTGTTAGTGTTGAAAAACCACTTTTCGCACTTGTGTTAGTGTTGAAAAACCACTTTTCGCACTTGTGTTGGTGCAGGAAACCACTTTTGCACTTGTATTAGTGTGGAAAAAACACTTTTCGCACTTGTGTTAGTGTTGAAAAACCACTTTTCGCACTTGTGTTAGTGTTGAGAAACCACTTTTCGCACTTGTGTTAGTGTTGAAAAACCACTTTTCGCACTTGTGTTGGTGCAGGAAACCACTTTTGCACTTGTATTAGTGTGGAAAAAACACTTTTTGCACTTGTGATAGTGTTGAAAAACCACTTTTCGCACTTGTGTTAGTGTTGAAAAACACTTTTCGCACTTGTGTTAGTGTTGAAAAACCACTTTTCGCAATTGTGTTGGTGCAGGAAACCACTTTTGCACTTGCATTAGTGTGGAAAAAACACTTTTTGCACTTGTGATAGTGTTGAAAAACCACTTTTCGCACTTGTGTTAGTGTTGAAAAACCACTTTTCGCACTTGTCTGTGTTCAGGAAACCACTTTTGTACTTGTATTAGTGTGGAAAAAACACTTTTCGCACTTGTGTTTGTGTTGAAAAACCACTTTTCGCACTTGTGTTAGTGTTGAAAAACCACTTTTCGCACTTGTGTTGGTGCAGGAAACCACTTTTGCACTTGTATTAGTGTGGAAAAAACACTTTTTGCACTTGTGATAGTGTTGAAAAACCACTTTTCGCACTTGTGTTAGTGTTGAAAAACCACTTTTCGCACTTGTGTTCGTGTTGAAAAACCACTTTTCGCACTTGTGTTGGTGCAGGAAACCAGTTTTGCACTTGTATTAGTGTGGAAAAAACACTTTTTGCACTTGTGATAGTGTTGAAAAACCACTTTTCGCACTTGTGTTAGTGTTGAAAAACCACTTTTCGCACATGTGTTGGTGCAGGAAACCACTTTTGCACTTGTATTAGTGTGAAAAAACACTTTTTGCACTGGTGATAGTGTTGAAAAACCACTTTTCGCACTTGTGTTAGTGTTGAAAAACCACTTTTCGCACTTGTGTTTGTGCAGGAAACCACTTTTGCACTTGTATTAGTGTGGAAAAACCACTTTTCGCACTTGTGTTAGTGTTGAAAAACCACTTTTCGCACTTGTGTTGGTGCAGGAAACCACTTTTGCACTTGTATTAGTGTGGAAAAAACACTTTTTGCACTTGTGATAGTGTTGAAAAACCACTTTTCACACTTGTGTTAGTGTTGAAAAACCACTTTTCGCACTTGTGTTAGTGTTGAAAAACCACTTTTCGCACTTGTGTTGGTGCAGGAAACCACTTTTGCACTTGTATTAGTGTTGAAAAACCACTTTTCGCACTTGTGTTAGTGTTGAAAAACCACTTTTCGCACTTGTGTTGGTGCATGAAACCACTTTTGCACTTGTATTAGTGTGGAAAAAACACTTTTTGCACTTGTGATAGTGTTGAAAAACCACTTTTCGCACTTGTGTTAGTGTTGAAAAACCACTTTTCGCACTTGTGTTAGTGTTGAAAAACCACTTTTCGCACTTGTGTTGGTGCAGGAAACCACTTTTGCACTTGTATTAGTGTGGAAAAAACACTTTTTGCACTTGTGATAGTGTTGAAAAACCACTTTTCGCACTTGTGTTAGTGTTGAAAAACACTTTTCGCACTTGTGTTAGTGTTGAAAAACCACTTTTCGCAATTGTGTTGGTGCAGGAAACCACTTTTGCACTTGTATTAGTGTGGAAAAAACACTTTTTGCACTTGTGATAGTGTTGAAAAACCACTTTTCGCACTTGTGTTAGTGTTGAAAAACCACTTTTCGCACTTGTGTTGGTGCAGGAAACCACTTTTGCACTTGTATTAGTGTGGAAAAACCACTTTTCGCACTTGTGTTAGTGTTGAAAAACCACTTTTCGCACTTGTGTTGGTGCAGGAAACCACTTTTGCACTTGTATTAGTGTGGAAAAAACACTTTTTGCACTTGTGATAGTGTTGAAAAACCACTTTTCACACTTGTGTTAGTGTTGAAAAACCACTTTTCGCACTTGTGTTAGTGTTGAAAAACCACTTTTCGCACTTGTGTTGGTGCAGGAAACCACTTTTGCACTTGTATTAGTGTTGAAAAACCACTTTTCGCACTTGTGTTAGTGTTGAAAAACCACTTTTCGCACTTGTGTTGGTGCATGAACACTTTTGCACTTGTATTAGTGTGGAAAAAACACTTTTTGCACTTGTGATAGTGTTGAAAAACCACTTTTCGCACTTGTGTTAGTGTTGAAAAACCACTTTTCAAACTTGTGTTGGTGCAGAAAACCACTTTTGCACTTGTATTAGTGTGGAAAAAACACTTTTTGCACTTGTGATAGTGTTGAAAAACCACTTTTCGCACTTGTGTTAGTGTTGAAAAACCACTTTTCGCACTTGTGTTAGTGTTGAAAAACCACTTTTCGCACTTGTGTTGGTGCAGGAAACCACTTTTGCACTTGTATTAGTGTGGAAAAAACACTTTTCGCACTTGTGTTAGTGTTGAAAAACCACTTTTCGCACTTGTGTTAGTGTTGAGAAACCACTTTTCGCACTTGTGTTAGTGTTGAAAATCCACTTTTCGCACTTGTGTTGGTGCAGGAAACCACTTTTGCACTTGTATTAGTGTGGAAAAAACACTTTTTGCACTTGTGATAGTGTTGAAAAACCACTTTTCGCACTTGTGTTAGTGTTGAAAAACCACTTTTCGCACTTGTGTTAGTGTTGAAAAACCACTTTTCGCACTTGTGTTGGTGCAGGAAACCACTTTTGCACTTGTATTAGTGTGGAAAAAACACTTTTTGCACTTGTGATAGTGTTGAAAAACCACTTTTCGCACTTGTGTTAGTGTTGAATAACCACTTTTCGCACTTGTGTTAGAGTTGATCAACCACTTTTCGCACTTGTGTTGGTGCAGGAAACCACTTTTGCACTTGTATTAGTGTGGAAAAAACACTTTTTGCACTTGTGATAGTGTTGAAAAACCCCTTTTCGCACTTGTGTTAGTGTTGAAAAACCACTTTTCGCACTTGTGTTGGTGCAGGAAACCACTTTTGCAAATGTATTAGTGTGGAAAAAACACTTTTTGCACTTGTGTTTGTGTAGAAAAACCACTTTTCGCACTTGTGTTAGTGTTGAAAAACCACTTTTCGCACTTGTGTTAGTGTTGAAAAACCACTTTTCGCACTTGTGTTGGTGCAGGAAACCACTTTTGCACTTGTATTAGTGTGGAAAAAACACTTTTTGCACTTGTGATATTGTTGAAAAACCACTTTTCGCACCTGTGTTTGTGTTGAACAACCACTTTTCACACTTGTGTTGGTGCAGGAAACCACTTTTGCACTTGTATTAGTGTGGAAAAACACTTTTCGCACTTGTGTTAGTGTTGAAAAAACACTTTTCGCACTTGCGTTAGTGTTGAAAAACCACTTTTTGCACTTGTGTTGGTGCAGGAAACCAGTTTTGCACTTGTATTAGTGTGGAAAAACCACTTTTCGCACTTGTGTTAGTGTTGAAAAACTACTTTTCGCACTTGTGTTGGTGCAGGAAACCACTTTTGTACTTGTATTAGTGTTGAAAAAACACTTTTTGCACTTGTGATAGTGTTGAAAAACCACTTTTCGCACTTGTGTTAGTGTTGAAAAACCACTTTTCGCACTTGTGTTAGTGTTGAAAAACCAATTTTCGCACTTGTATTGGTGCAGGAAACCACTTTTGCACTTGTATTAGTGTGGAAAAAACACTTTTTGCACTTGTGATAGTGTTGAAAAACCACTTTTCGCACTTGTGTTGGTGCAGGAAACCACTTTTGCACTTGTATTAGTGTGGAAAAAACACTTTTCGCACTTGTGTTAGTGTTGAAAAACCACTTTTCGCACTTGTGTTGGTGCAGGAAACCACTTTTGCACCTGTATTAGTGTGGAAAAAACACTTTTTGCACTTGTGATAGTGTTGAAAAACCACTTTTCGCACTTGTGTTAGTGTTGAAAAACCACTTTTCGCACTTGTGTTAGTGTTGAAAAACCAATTTTCGCACTTGTATTGGTGCAGGAAACCACTTTTGCACTTGTATTAGTGTGGAAAAAACACTTTTTGCACTTGTGATAGTGTTGAAAAACCACTTTTCGCACTTGTGTTAGTGTTGAAAAACCACTTTTCGCACTTGTGTTGGTGCAGGAAACCACTTTTGCACTTGTATTAGTGTGGAAAAAACACTTTTCGCACTTATGTTTGTGTTGAAAAACCACTTTTCGCACTTGTGTTAGTGTTGAAAAACCACTTTTCAAACTTGTGTTGGTGCAGAAAACCACTTTTGCACTTGTATTAGTGTGGAAAAAACACTTTTTGCACTTGTGATAGTGTTGAAAAACCACTTTTCGCACTTGTGTTAGTGTTGAAAAACCACTTTTCGCACTTGTGTTAGTGTTGAAAAACCACTTTTCGCACTTGTGTTGGTGCAGGAAACCACTTTTGCACTTGTATTAGTGTGGAAAAAACACTTTTCGCGCTTGTGTTAGTGTTGAAAAACCACTTTTCGCACTTGTGTTAGTGTTGAGAAACCACTTTTCGCACTTGTGTTAGTGTTGAAAAACCACTTTTCGCACTTGTGTTGGTGCAGGAAACCACTTTTGCACTTGTATTAGTGTGGAAAAAACACTTTTTGCACTTGTGATAGTGTTGAAAAACCACTTTTCGCACCTGTGTTTGTGTTGAACAACCACTTTTCACACTTGTGTTGGTGCAGGAAACCACTTTTGCACTTGTATTAGTGTGGAAAAACACTTTTCGCACTTGTGTTAGTGTTGAAAAAACACTTTTCGCACTTGCGTTAGTGTTGAAAAACCACTTTTCGCACTTGTGTTGGTGCAGGAAACCAGTTTTGCACTTGTATTAGTGTGGAAAAAACACTTTTCGCACTTGTGTTTGTGTTGAAAAACCACTTTTCGCACTTGTGTTAGTGTTGAAAAACCACTTTTCGCACTTGTGTTGGTGCATGAAACCACTTTTGCACTTGTATTAGTGTGGAAAAAACACTTTTCGCACTTGTGTTTGTGTTGAAAAACCACTTTTCGCACTTGTGTTAGTGTTGAAATACTACTTTTCGCACTTGTGTTGGTGCAGGAAACCACTTTTGCACTTGTATTAGTGTTGAAAAAACACTTTTTGCACTTGTGATAGTGTTGAAAAACCACTTTTCGCACTTGTGTTAGTGTTGAAAAACCACTTTTCGCACTTGTGTTAGTGTTGAAAAACCAATTTTCGCACTTGTATTGGTGCAGGAAACCACTTTTGCACTTGTATTAGTGTGGAAAAAACACTTTTTGCACTTGTGATAGTGTTGAAAAACCACTTTTCGCACTTGTGTTGGTGCAGGAAACCACTTTTGCACTTGTATTAGTGTGGAAAAAACACTTTTCGCACTTGTGTTAGTGTTGAAAAACCACTTTTCGCACTTGTGTTGGTGCAGGAAACCACTTTTGCACCTGTATTAGTGTGGAAAAAACACTTTTTGCACTTGTGATAGTGTTGAAAAACCACTTTTCGCACTTGTGTTAGTGTTGAAAAACCACTTTTCGCACTTGTGTTAGTGTTGAAAAACCAATTTTCGCACTTGTATTGGTGCAGGAAACCACTTTTGCACTTGTATTAGTGTGGAAAAAACACTTTTTGCACTTGTGATAGTGTTGAAAAACCACTTTTTGCACTTGTGTTAGTGTTGAAAAACCACTTTTCGCACTTGTGTTGGTGCAGGAAACCACTTTTGCACTTGTATTAGTGTGGAAAAAACACTTTTCGCACTTATGTTTGTGTTGAAAAACCACTTTTCGCACTTGTGTTAGTGTTGAAAAACCACTTTTCGCACATGTGTTGGTGCAGGAAACCACTTTTGCACTTGTATTAGTGTGGAAAAAACACTTTTTGCACTTGTGATAGTGTTGAAAAACCCCTTTTCGCACTTGTGTTAGTGTTGAAAAACCACTTTTCGCACTTGTGTTGGTGCAGGAAACCACTTTTGCAAATGTATTAGTGTGGAAAAAACACTTTTTGCACTTGTGTTTGTGTAGAAAAACCACTTTTCGCACTTGTGTTAGTGTTGAAAAACCACTTTTCGCACTTGTGTTAGTGTTGAAAAACCACTTTTCGCACTTGTGTTGGTGCAGGAAACCACTTTTGCACTTGTATTAGTGTGGAAAAAACACTTTTTGCACTTGTGATAGTGTTGAAAAACCACTTTTCGCACCTGTGTTTGTGTTGAACAACCACTTTTCACACTTGTGTTGGTGCAGGAAACCACTTTTGCACTTGTATTAGTGTGGAAAAACACTTTTCGCACTTGTGTTATTGTTGAAAAAACACTTTTCGCACTTGCGTTAGTGTTGAAAAACCACTTTTCGCACTTGTGTTGGTGCAGGAAACCACTTTTGCACTTGTATTAGTGTGGAAAAAACACTTTTCGCACTTGTGTGTGTGTTGAAAAACCACTTTTCGCACTTGTGTTGGTGTTGAAAAACCACTTTTCGCACTTGTGTTGGTGCATGAAACCACTTTTGCACTTGTATTAGTGTGGAAAAAACACTTTTCGCACTTGTGTTTGTGTTGAAAAACCACTTTTCGCACTTGTGTTAGTGTTGAAATACTACTTTTCGCACTTGTGTTGGTGCAGGAAACCACTTTTGCACTTGTATTAGTGTTGAAAAAACACTTTTTGCACTTGTGATAGTGTTGAAAAACCACTTTTCGCACTTGTGTTAGTGTTGAAAAACCACTTTTCGCACTGTGTTAGTGTTGAAAAACCAATTTTCGCACTTGTATTGGTGCAGGAAACCACTTTTGCACTTGTATTAGTGTGGAAAAAACACTTTTTGCACTTGTGATAGTGTTGAAAAACCACTTTTCGCACTTGTGTTGGTGCAGGAAACCACTTTTGCACTTGTATTAGTGTGGAAAAAACACTTTTCGCACTTGTGTTAGTGTTGAAAAACCACTTTTCGCACTTGTGTTGGTGCAGGAAACCACTTTTGCACCTGTATTAGTGTGGAAAAAACACTTTTTGCACTTGTGATAGTGTTGAAAAACCACTTTTCGCACTTGTGTTAGTGTTGAAAAACCACTTTTCGCACTTGTGTTAGTGTTGAAAAACCAATTTTCGCACTTGTATTGGTGCAGGAAACCACTTTTGCACTTGTATTAGTGTGGAAAAAACACTTTTTGCACTTGTGATAGTGTTGAAAAACCACTTTTCGCACTTGTGTTAGTGTTGAAAAACCACTTTTCGCACTTGTGTTGGTGCAGGAAACCACTTTTGCACTTGTATTAGTGTGGAAAAAACACTTTTCGCACTTATGTTTGTGTTGAAAAAACACTTTTCGCACTTGTGTTAGTGTTGAAAAACCACTTTTCGCACATGTGTTGGTGCAGGAAACCACTTTTGCACTTGTATTAGTGTGGAAAAACCACTTTTCGCACTTGTGTTAGTGTTGAAAAACCACTTTTCGCACTTGTGTTGGTGCAGGAAACCACTTTTGCACTTGTATTAGTGTGGAAAAAACACTTTTGGCACTAGTGTTAGTGTTGAAAAACCACTTTTCGCACTTGTGTTAGTGTTGAAAAACCACTTTTCGTACTTGTGTTGGTGCAGGAAACCACTTTTGCACTTGTATTAGTGTGGAAAAACCACTTTTCGCACTTGTGTTAGTGTTGAAAAACCACATTTCGCACTTGTGTTGGTGCAGGAAACCACTTTTGCACTTGTATTAGTGTGGAAAAAACACTTTTTGCACTTGTGATAGTGTTGAAAAACCACTTTTCACACTTGTGTTAGTGTTGAAAAACCACTTTTCGCACTTGTGTTAGTGTTGAAAAACCACTTTTCGCACTTGTGTTGGTGCAGGAAACCACTTTTGCACTTGTATTAGTGTTGAAAAACCACTTTTCGCACTTGTGTTAGTGTTGAAAAACCACTTTTCGCACTTGTGTTGGTGCATGAACACTTTTGCACTTGCATTAGTGTGGAAAAAACACTTTTTGCACTTGTGATAGTGTTGAAAAACCACTTTTCGCACTTGTGTTAGTGTTGAAAAACCACTTTTCAAACTTGTGTTGGTGCAGAAAACCACTTTTGCACTTGTATTAGTGTGGAAAAAACACTTTTTGCACTTGTGATAGTGTTGAAAAACCACTTTTCGCACTTGTGTTAGTGTTGAAAAACCACTTTTCGCACTTGTGTTAGTGTTGAAAAACCACTTTTCGCACTTGTGTTGGTGCAGGAAACCACTTTTGCACTTGTATTAGTGTGGAAAAAACACTTTTCGCACTTGTGTTAGTGTTGAAAAACCACTTTTCGCACTTGTGTTAGTGTTGAGAAACCACTTTTCGCACTTGTGTTAGTGTTGAAAAACCACTTTTCGCACTTGTGTTGGTGCAGGAAACCACTTTTGCACTTGTATTAGTGTGGAAAAAACACTTTTTGCACTTGTGATAGTGTTGAAAAACCACTTTTCGCACTTGTGTTAGTGTTGAAAAAACACTTTTCGCACTTGCGTTAGTGTTGAAAAACCACTTTTCGCACTTGTGTTGGTGCAGGAAACCAGTTTTGCACTTGTATTAGTGTGGAAAAACCACTTTTCGCACTTGTGTTAGTGTTGAAAAACTACTTTTCGCACTTGTGTTGGTGCAGGAAACCACTTTTGCACTTGTATTAGTGTTGAAAAAACACTTTTTGCACTTGTGATAGTGTTGAAAAACCACTTTTCGCACTTGTGTTAGTGTTGAAAAACCACTTTTCGCACTTGTGTTAGTGTTGAAAAACCAATTTTCGCACTTGTATTGGTGCAGGAAACCACTTTTGCACTTGTATTAGTGTGGAAAAAACACTTTTTGCACTTGTGATAGTGTTGAAAAACCACTTTTCGCACTTGTGTTGGTGCAGGAAACCACTTTTGCACTTGTATTAGTGTGGAAAAAACACTTTTCGCACTTGTGTTAGTGTTGAAAAACCACTTTTCGCACTTGTGTTGGTGCAGGAAACCACTTTTGCACCTGTATTAGTGTGGAAAAAACACTTTTTGCACTTGTGATAGTGTTGAAAAACCACTTTTCGCACTTGTGTTAGTGTTGAAAAACCACTTTTCGCACTTGTGTTAGTGTTGAAAAACCAATTTTCGCACTTGTATTGGTGCAGGAAACCACTTTTGCACTTGTATTAGTGTGGAAAAAACACTTTTTGCACTTGTGATAGTGTTGAAAAACCACTTTTCGCACTTGTGTTAGTGTTGAAAAACCACTTTTCGCACTTGTGTTGGTGCAGGAAACCACTTTTGCACTTGTATTAGTGTGGAAAAAACACTTTTCGCACTTATGTTTGTGTTGAAAAACCACTTTTCGCACTTGTGTTAGTGTTGAAAAACCACTTTTCAAACTTGTGTTGGTGCAGAAAACCACTTTTGCACTTGTATTAGTGTGGAAAAAACACTTTTTGCACTTGTGATAGTGTTGAAAAACCACTTTTCGCACTTGTGTTAGTGTTGAAAAACCACTTTTCGCACTTGTGTTAGTGTTGAAAAACCACTTTTCGCACTTGTGTTGGTGCAGGAAACCACTTTTGCACTTGTATTAGTGTGGAAAAAACACTTTTCGCACTTGTGTTAGTGTTGAAAAACCACTTTTCGCACTTGTGTTAGTGTTGAGAAACCACTTTTCGCACTTGTGTTAGTGTTGAAAAACCACTTTTCGCACTTGTGTTGGTGCAGGAAACCACTTTTGCACTTGTATTAGTGTGGAAAAAACACTTTTTGCACTTGTGATAGTGTTGAAAAACCACTTTTCGCACCTGTGTTTGTGTTGAACAACCACTTTTCACACTTGTGTTGGTGCAGGAAACCACTTTTGCACTTGTATTAGTGTGGAAAAACACTTTTCGCACTTGTGTTAGTGTTGAAAAAACACTTTTCGCACTTGCGTTAGTGTTGAAAAACCACTTTTCGCACTTGTGTTGGTGCAGGAAACCAGTTTTGCACTTGTATTAGTGTGGAAAAAACACTTTTCGCACTTGTGTTTGTGTTGAAAAACCACTTTTCGCACTTGTGTTAGTGTTGAAAAACCACTTTTCGCACTTGTGTTGGTGCATGAAACCACTTTTGCACTTGTATTAGTGTGGAAAAAACACTTTTCGCACTTGTGTTTGTGTTGAAAAACCACTTTTCGCACTTGTGTTAGTGTTGAAATACTACTTTTCGCACTTGTGTTGGTGCAGGAAACCACTTTTGCACTTGTATTAGTGTTGAAAAAACACTTTTTGCACTTGTGATAGTGTTGAAAAACCACTTTTCGCACTTGTGTTAGTGTTGAAAAACCACTTTTCGCACTTGTGTTAGTGTTGAAAAACCAATTTTCGCACTTGTATTGGTGCAGGAAACCACTTTTGCACTTGTATTAGTGTGGAAAAAACACTTTTTGCACTTGTGATAGTGTTGAAAAACCACTTTTCGCACTTGTGTTGGTGCAGGAAACCACTTTTGCACTTGTATTAGTGTGGAAAAAACACTTTTCGCACTTGTGTTAGTGTTGAAAAACCACTTTTCGCACTTGTGTTGGTGCAGGAAACCACTTTTGCACCTGTATTAGTGTGGAAAAAACACTTTTTGCACTTGTGATAGTGTTGAAAAACCACTTTTCGCACTTGTGTTAGTGTTGAAAAACCACTTTTCGCACTTGTGTTAGTGTTGAAAAACCAATTTTCGCACTTGTATTGGTGCAGGAAACCACTTTTGCACTTGTATTAGTGTGGAAAAAACACTTTTTGCACTTGTGATAGTGTTGAAAAACCACTTTTTGCACTTGTGTTAGTGTTGAAAAACCACTTTTCGCACTTGTGTTGGTGCAGGAAACCACTTTTGCACTTGTATTAGTGTGGAAAAAACACTTTTCGCACTTATGTTTGTGTTGAAAAACCACTTTTCGCACTTGTGTTAGTGTTGAAAAACCACTTTTCGCACATGTGTTGGTGCAGGAAACCACTTTTGCACTTGTATTAGTGTGGAAAAAACACTTTTTGCACTTGTGATAGTGTTGAAAAACCCCTTTTCGCACTTGTGTTAGTGTTGAAAAACCACTTTTCGCACTTGTGTTGGTGCAGGAAACCACTTTTGCAAATGTATTAGTGTGGAAAAAACACTTTTTGCACTTGTGTTTGTGTAGAAAAACCACTTTTCGCACTTGTGTTAGTGTTGAAAAACCACTTTTCGCACTTGTGTTAGTGTTGAAAAACCACTTTTCGCACTTGTGTTGGTGCAGGAAACCACTTTTGCACTTGTATTAGTGTGGAAAAAACACTTTTTGCACTTGTGATAGTGTTGAAAAACCACTTTTCGCACCTGTGTTTGTGTTGAACAACCACTTTTCACACTTGTGTTGGTGCAGGAAACCACTTTTGCACTTGTATTAGTGTGGAAAAACACTTTTCGCACTTGTGTTATTGTTGAAAAAACACTTTTCGCACTTGCGTTAGTGTTGAAAAACCACTTTTCGCACTTGTGTTGGTGCAGGAAACCACTTTTGCACTTGTATTAGTGTGGAAAAAACACTTTTCGCACTTGTGTGTGTGTTGAAAAACCACTTTTCGCACTTGTGTTGGTGTTGAAAAACCACTTTTCGCACTTGTGTTGGTGCATGAAACCACTTTTGCACTTGTATTAGTGTGGAAAAAACACTTTTCACACTTGTGTTTGTGTTGAAAAACCACTTTTCGCACTTGTGTTAGTGTTGAAATACTACTTTTCGCACTTGTGTTGGTGCAGGAAACCACTTTTGCACTTGTATTAGTGTTGAAAAAACACTTTTTGCACTTGTATTAGTGTGGAAAAAACACTTTTCGCACTTGTGATAGTGTTGAAAAACCACTTTTCGCA
Source organism: Myxine glutinosa (assembly GCF_964187855.1). NCBI lineage: Eukaryota > Metazoa > Chordata > Myxini > Myxiniformes > Myxinidae > Myxine > Myxine glutinosa. Next base: position 69,583 of record NW_027618149.1, on the reverse strand, counting down.
CTTGTGTTGGTGCAGGAAACCACTTTTGCACTTGTATTAGTGTGGAAAAAACACTTTTCGCACTTGTGTTAGTGTTGAAAAACCACTTTTCGCACTTGTGTTGGTGCAGGAAACCACTTTTACCACTTTTCGCACTTGTGTTAGTGTTGAAAAACCACTTTTCGCACTTGTGTTAGTGTTGAAAAACCAATTTTCGCACTTGTATTGGTGCAGGAAACCACTTTTGCACTTGTATTAGTGTGGAAAAAACACTTTTTGCACTTGTGATAGTGTTGAAAAACCACTTTTCGCACTTGTGTTAGTGTTGAAAAACCACTTTTCGCACTTGTGTTGGTGCAGGAAACCACTTTTGCACTTGTATTAGTGTGGAAAAAACACTTTTCGCACTTATGTTTGTGTTGAAAAAACACTTTTCGCACTTGTGTTAGTGTTGAAAAACCACTTTTCGCACATGTGTTGGTGCAGGAAACCACTTTTGCACTTGTATTAGTGTGGAAAAACCACTTTTCGCACTTGTGTTAGTGTTGAAAAACCACTTTTCGCACTTGTGTTGGTGCAGGAAACCACTTTTGCACTTGTATTAGTGTGGAAAAAACACTTTTGGCACTAGTGTTAGTGTTGAAAAACCACTTTTCGCACTTGTGTTAGTGTTGAAAAACCACTTTTCGTACTTGTGTTGGTGCAGGAAACCACTTTTGCACTTGTATTAGTGTGGAAAAACCACTTTTCGCACTTGTGTTAGTGTTGAAAAACCACATTTCGCACTTGTGTTGGTGCAGGAAACCACTTTTGCACTTGTATTAGTGTGGAAAAAACACTTTTTGCACTTGTGATAGTGTTGAAAAACCACTTTTCACACTTGTGTTAGTGTTGAAAAACCACTTTTCGCACTTGTGTTAGTGTTGAAAAACCACTTTTCGCACTTGTGTTGGTGCAGGAAACCACTTTTGCACTTGTATTAGTGTTGAAAAACCACTTTGCGCACTTGTGTTAGTGTTGAAAAACCACTTTTCGCACTTGTGTTGGTGCATGAACACTTTTGCACTTGCATTAGTGTGGAAAAAACACTTTTTGCACTTGTGATAGTGTTGAAAAACCACTTTTCGCACTTGTGTTAGTGTTGAAAAACCACTTTTCAAACTTGTGTTGGTGCAGAAAACCACTTTTGCACTTGTATTAGTGTGGAAAAAACACTTTTTGCACTTGTGATAGTGTTGAAAAACCACTTTTCGCACTTGTGTTAGTGTTGAAAAACCACTTTTCGCACTTGTGTTAGTGTTGAAAAACCACTTTTCGCACTTGTGTTGGTGCAGGAAACCACTTTTGCACTTGTATTAGTGTGGAAAAAACACTTTTCGCACTTGTGTTAGTGTTGAAAAACCACTTTTTGCACTTGTGTTAGTGTTGAGAAACCACTTTTCGCACTTGTGTTAGTGTTGAAAAACCACTTTTCGCACTTGTGTTGGTGCAGGAAACCACTTTTGCACTTGTATTAGTGTGGAAAAAACACTTTTTGCACTTGTGATAGTGTTGAAAAACCACTTTTCGCACTTGTGTTAGTGTTGAAAAACACTTTTCGCACTTGTGTTAGTGTTGAAAAACCACTTTTCGCAATTGTGTTGGTGCAGGAAACCACTTTTGCACTTGCATTAGTGTGGAAAAAACACTTTTTGCACTTGTGATAGTGTTGAAAAACCACTTTTCGCACTTGTGTTAGTGTTGAAAAACCACTTTTCGCACTTGTCTGTGTTCAGGAAACCACTTTTGTACTTGTATTAGTGTGGAAAAAACACTTTTCGCACTTGTGTTTGTGTTGAAAAACCACTTTTCGCACTTGTGTTAGTGTTGAAAAACCACTTTTCGCACTTGTGTTGGTGCAGGAAACCACTTTTGCACTTGTATTAGTGTGGAAAAAACACTTTTTGCACTTGTGATAGTGTTGAAAAACCACTTTTCGCACTTGTGTTAGTGTTGAAAAACCACTTTTCGCACTTGTGTTCGTGTTGAAAAACCACTTTTCGCACTTGTGTTGGTGCAGGAAACCAGTTTTGCACTTGTATTAGTGTGGAAAAAACACTTTTTGCACTTGTGATAGTGTTGAAAAACCACTTTTCGCACTTGTGTTAGTGTTGAAAAACCACTTTTCGCACATGTGTTGGTGCAGGAAACCACTTTTGCACTTGTATTAGTGTGAAAAAACACTTTTTGCACTGGTGATAGTGTTGAAAAACCACTTTTCGCACTTGTGTTAGTGTTGAAAAACCACTTTTCGCACTTGTGTTTGTGCAGGAAACCACTTTTGCACTTGTATTAGTGTGGAAAAAACACTTTTGGCACTAGTGTTAGTGTTGAAAAACCACTTTTCGCACTTGTGTTAGTGTTGAAAAACCACTTTTCGCACTTGTGTTGGTGCAGGAAACCACTTTTGCACTTGTATTAGTGTGGAAAAAACACTTTTTGCACTTGTGATAGTGTTGAAAAACCACTTTTCGCACTTGTGTTAGTGTTGAAAAACCACTTTTCGCACTTGTGTTGGTGCAGGAAACCACTTTTGCACTTGTATTAGTGTGGAAAAACCACTTTTCGCACTTGTGTTAGTGTTGAAAAACCACTTTTCGCACTTGTGTTGGTGCAGGAAACCACTTTTGCACTTGTATTAGTGTGGAAAAAACACTTTTTGCACTTGTGATAGTGTTGAAAAACCACTTTTCACACTTGTGTTAGTGTTGAAAAACCACTTTTCGCACTTGTGTTAGTGTTGAAAAACCACTTTTCGCACTTGTGTTGGTGCAGGAAACCACTTTTGCACTTGTATTAGTGTTGAAAAACCACTTTTCGCACTTGTGTTAGTGTTGAAAAACCACTTTTCGCACTTGTGTTGGTGCATGAAACCACTTTTGCACTTGTATTAGTGTGGAAAAAACACTTTTTGCACTTGTGATAGTGTTGAAAAACCACTTTTCGCACTTGTGTTAGTGTTGAAAAACCACTTTTCGCACTTGTGTTAGTGTTGAAAAACCACTTTTCGCACTTGTGTTGGTGCAGGAAACCACTTTTGCACTTGTATTAGTGTGGAAAAAACACTTTTTGCACTTGTGATAGTGTTGAAAAACCACTTTTCGCACTTGTGTTAGTGTTGAAAAACACTTTTCGCACTTGTGTTAGTGTTGAAAAACCACTTTTCGCAATTGTGTTGGTGCAGGAAACCACTTTTGCACTTGTATTAGTGTGGAAAAAAACACTTTTTGCACTTGTGATAGTGTTGAAAAACCACTTTTCGCACTTGTGTTAGTGTTGAAAAACCACTTTTCGCACTTGTGTTCGTGCAGGAAACCACTTTTGCACTTGTATTAGTGTGGAAAAACCACTTTTCGCACTTGTGTTAGTGTTGAAAAACCACTTTTCGCACTTGTGTTGGTGCAGGAAACCACTTTTGCACTTGTATTAGTGTGGAAAAAACACTTTTTGCACTTGTGATAGTGTTGAAAAACCACTTTTCACACTTGTGTTAGTGTTGAAAAACCACTTTTCGCACTTGTGTTAGTGTTGAAAAACCACTTTTCGCACTTGTGTTGGTGCAGGAAACCACTTTTGCACTTGTATTAGTGTTGAAAAACCACTTTTCGCACGTGTGTTAGTGTTGAAAAACCACTTTTCGCACTTGTGTTGGTGCATGAACACTTTTGCACTTGTATTAGTGTGGAAAAAACACTTTTTGCACTTGTGATAGTGTTGAAAAACCACTTTTCGCACTTGTGTTAGTGTTGAAAAACCACTTTTCAAACTTGTGTTGGTGCAGAAAACCACTTTTGCACTTGTATTAGTGTGGAAAAAACACTTTTTGCACTTGTGATAGTGTTGAAAAACCACTTTTCGCACTTGTGTTAGTGTTGAAAAACCACTTTTCGCACTTGTGTTAGTGTTGAAAAACCACTTTTCGCACTTGTGTTGGTGCAGGAAACCACTTTTGCACTTGTATTAGTGTGGAAAAAACACTTTTCGCACTTGTGTTAGTGTTGAAAAACCACTTTTCGCACTTGTGTTAGTGTTGAGAAACCACTTTTCGCACTTGTGTTAGTGTTGAAAATCCACTTTTCGCACTTGTGTTGGTGCAGGAAACCACTTTTGCACTTGTATTAGTGTGGAAAAAACACTTTTTGCACTTGTGATAGTGTTGAAAAACCACTTTTCGCACTTGTGTTAGTGTTGAAAAACCACTTTTCGCACTTGTGTTAGTGTTGAAAAACCACTTTTCGCACTTGTGTTGGTGCAGGAAACCACTTTTGCACTTGTATTAGTGTGGAAAAAACACTTTTTGCACTTGTGATAGTGTTGAAAAACCACTTTTCGAACTTGTGTTAGTGTTGAAAAACCACTTTTCGCACTTGTGTTAGAGTTGATCAACCACTTTTCGCACTTGTGTTGGTGCAGGAAACCACTTTTGCACTTGTATTAGTGTGGAAAAAACACTTTTTGCACTTGTGATAGTGTTGAAAAACCCCTTTTCGCACTTGTGTTAGTGTTGAAAAACCACTTTTCGCACTTGTGTTGGTGCAGGAAACCACTTTTGCAAATGTATTAGTGTGGAAAAAACACTTTTTGCACTTGTGTTTGTGTAGAAAAACCACTTTTCGCACTTGTGTTAGTGTTGAAAAACCACTTTTCGCACTTGTGTTAGTGTTGAAAAACCACTTTTCGCACTTGTGTTGGTGCAGGAAACCACTTTTGCACTTGTATTAGTGTGGAAAAAACACTTTTTGCACTTGTGATAGTGTTGAAAAACCACTTTTCGCACCTGTGTTTGTGTTGAACAACCACTTTTCACACTTGTGTTGGTGCAGGAAACCACTTTTGCACTTGTATTAGTGTGGAAAAACACTTTTCGCACTTGTGTTAGTGTTGAAAAAACACTTTTCGCACTTGCGTTAGTGTTGAAAAACCACTTTTCGCACTTGTGTTGGTGCAGGAAACCAGTTTTGCACTTGTATTAGTGTGGAAAAACCACTTTTCGCACTTGTGTTAGTGTTGAAAAACTACTTTTCGCACTTGTGTTGGTGCAGGAAACCACTTTTGCACTTGTATTAGTGTTGAAAAAACACTTTTTGCACTTGTGATAGTGTTGAAAAACCACTTTTCGCACTTGTGTTAGTGTTGAAAAACCACTTTTCGCACTTGTGTTAGTGTTGAAAAACCAATTTTCGCACTTGTATTGGTGCAGGAAACCACTTTTGCACTTGTATTAGTGTGGAAAAAACACTTTTTGCACTTGTGATAGTGTTGAAAAACCACTTTTCGCACTTGTGTTGGTGCAGGAAACCACTTTGCACTTGTATTAGTGTGGAAAAAACACTTTTCGCACTTGTGTTAGTGTTGAAAAACCACTTTTCGCACTTGTGTTGGTGCAGGAAACACTTTTGCACCTGTATTAGTGTGGAAAAAACACTTTTGCACTTGTGATAGTGTTGAAAAACCACTTTTCGCACTTGTGTTAGTGTTGAAAAACCACTTTTCGCACTTGTGTTAGTGTTGAAAAACCAATTTCGCACTTGTATTGGTGCAGAAACCACTTTTGCACTTGTATTAGTGTGGAAAAAACACTTTTTGCACTTGTGATAGTGTTGAAAAACCACTTTTCGCACTTGTGTTAGTGTTGAAAAACCACTTTTCGCACTTGTTTGGTGCAGGAAACCACTTTGCACTTGTATTAGTGTGGAAAAAACACTTTTCGCACTTATGTTTGTGTTGAAAAAACCACTTTTCGCACTTGTGTTAGTGTTGAAAAACACACTTTTCGCACATGTGTTGTGCAGGAAACCACTTTTGCACTTGTATTAGTGTGGAAAAAACACTTTTTGCACTTGTGATAGTGTTGAAAACCCCTTTTCGCACTTGTGTTAGTGTTGAAAAACCACTTTTCGCACTTGTGTTGGTGCAGGAAACCACTTTAGCAAATGTATTAGTGTGGAAAAAACACTTTTTGCACTTGTGTTTGTGTAGAAAAACCACTTTTCGCACTTGTGTTAGTGTTGAAAAACCACTATTCGCACTTGTGTTAGTGTTGAAAAACCACTTTTCGCCTTGTGTTGGTGCAGGAAACCACTTTTGCACTTGTATTAGTGTGGAAAAAACACTTTTTGCACTGTGATAGTGTTGAAAAACCACTTTTCGCACCTGTGTTTGTGTTGAACAACCACTTTTCACACTTGTGTTGGTGCAGGAAACCACTTTTGCACTTGTATTAGTGTGGAAAAACACTTTTCGCACTTGTGTTAGTGTTGAAAAAACACTTTTCGCACTTGCGTTGGTGTTGAAAAACCACTTTTCGCACTTGTGTTGGTGCAGGAAACCACTTTTGCACTTGTATTAGTGTGGAAAAAACACTTTTCGCACTTGTGTTTGTGTTGAAAAACACTTTTCGCACTTGTGTTAGTGTTGAAAAACCACTTTTCGCACTTGTGTTGGTGCATGAAACCACTTTTGCACTTGTATTAGTGTGGAAAAAACACTTTTCGCACTTGTGTTTGTGTTGAAAAACCACTTTTCGCACTTGTGTTTAGTGTTGAAATACTACTTTTCGCACTTGTGTTGGTGCAGGAAACCACTTTTGCACTTGTATTAGTGTTGAAAAAACACTTTTTGCACTTGTGATAGTGTTGAAAAACCACTTTCCGCACTTGTGTTAGTGTTGAAAAACCACTTTTCGCACTGTGTTAGTGTTGAAAAACCAATTTTCGCACTTGTATTGGTGCAGGAAACCACTTTTGCACTTGTATTAGTGTGGAAAAAACACTTTTTGCACTTGTGATAGTGTTGAAAAACCACTTTTCGCACTTGTGTTGGTGCAGGAAACCACTTTTGCACTTGTATTAGTGTGGAAAAAAACACTTTTCGCACTTGTGTTAGTGTTGAAAAACCACTTTCGCACTTGTGTTGGTGCAGGAAACCACTTTTGCACCTGTATTAGTGTGGAAAAAACACTTTTTGCACTTGTGATAGTGTTGAAAAACCACTTTTCGCACTTGTGTTAGTGTTGAAAAACCACTTTTCGCACTTGTGTTAGTGTTGAAAAACCAATTTTCGCACTTGTATTGGTGCAGGAAACCACTTTTGCACTTGATTTAGTGTGGAAAAAACACTTTTTGCACTTGTGATAGTGTTGAAAAACCTGAAAAACCACTTTTCGCACTTGTGTTAGTGTTGAAAAACCACTTTTCGCACTTGTGTTGGTGCAGGAAACCACTTTTGCACTTGTATTAGTGTGGAAAAAACACTTTTCGCACTTATGTTTGTGTTGAAAAAACACTTTTCGCACTTGTATTAGTGTTGAAAAACCACTTTTCGCACATGTGTTGGTGCAGGAAACCACTTTTGCACTTGTATTAGTGTGGAAAAACCACTTTTCGCACTTGTGTTAGTGTTGAAAAACCACTTTTCGCACTTGTGTTGGTGCAGGAAACCACTTTTGCACTTGTATTAGTGTGGAAAAAACACTTTTGGCACTAGTGTTAGTGTTGAAAAACCACTTTTCGCACTTGTGTTAGTGTTGAAAAACCACTTTTCGTACTTGTGTTGGTGCAGGAAACCACTTTTGCACTTGCATTAGTGTGGAAAAACCACTTTTCGCACTTGTGTTAGTGTTGAAAAACCACATTTCGCACTTGTGTTGGTGCAGGAAACCACTTTTGCACTTGTATTAGTGTGGAAAAAACACTTTTTGCACTTGTGATAGTGTTGAAAAACCACTTTTCACACTTGTGTTAGTGTTGAAAAACCACTTTTCGCACTTGTGTTAGTGTTGAAAAACCACTTTTCGCACTTGTGTTGGTGCAGGAAACCACTTTTGCACTTGTATTAGTGTTGAAAAACCACTTTTCGCACTTGTGTTAGTGTTGAAAAACCACTTTTCGCACTTGTGTTGGTGCATGAACACTTTTGCACTTGTATTAGTGTGGAAAAAACACTTTTTGCACTTGTGATAGTGTTGAAAAACCACTTTTCGCACTTGTGTTAGTGTTGAAAAACCACTTTTCAAACTTGTGTTGGTGCAGAAAACCACTTTTGCACTTGTATTAGTGTGGAAAAAACACTTTTTGCACTTGTGATAGTGTTGAAAAACCACTTTTCGCACTTGTGTTAGTGTTGAAAAACCACTTTTCGCACTTGTGTTAGTGTTGAAAAACCACTTTTCGCACTTGTGTTGGTGCAGGAAACCACTTTTGCACTTGTATTAGTGTGGAAAAAACACTTTTCGCACTTGTGTTAGTGTTGAAAAACCACTTTTCGCACTTGTGTTAGTGTTGAGAAACCACTTTTCGCACTTGTGTTAGTGTTGAAAAACCACTTTTCGCACTTGTGTTTGTGCAGGAAACCACTTTTGCACTTGTATTAGTGTGGAAAAAACACTTTTTGCACTTGTGATAGTGTTGAAAAACCACTTTTCGCACTTGTGTTAGTGTTGAAAAACACTTTTCGCACTTGTATTAGTGTTGAAAAACCACTTTTCGCAATTGTGTTGGTGCAGGAAACCACTTTTGCACTTGTATTAGTGTGGAAAAAACACTTTTTGCACTTGTGGTAGTGTTGAAAAACCACTTTTCGCACTTGTGTTAGTGTTGAAAAACCACTTTTCGCACTTGTCTTTGTTCAGGAAACCACTTTTGTACTTGTATTAGTGTGGAAAAAACACTTTTCGCACTTGTGTTTGTGTTGAAAAACCACTTTTCGCACTTGTGTTAGTGTTGAAAAACCACTTTTCGCACTTGTGTTGGTGCAGGAAACCACTTTTGCACTTGTATTAGTGTGGAAAAAACACTTTTTGCACTTGTGATAGTGTTGAAAAACCACTTTTCACACTTGTGTTAGTGTTGAAAAACCACTTTTCGCACTTGTGTTCGTGTTGAAAAACCACTTTTCGCACTTGTGTTGGTGCAGGAAACCACTTTTGCACTTGTATTAGTGTGGAAAAAACACTTTTTGCACTTGTGATAGTGTTGAAAAACCACTTTTCGCACTTGTGTTAGTGTTGAAAAACACTTTTCTCACTTGTGTTAGTGTTGAAAAACCACTTTTCGCAATTGTGTTGGTGCAGGAAACCACTTTTGCACTTGTATTAGTGTGGAAAAAACACTTTTTGCACTTGTGATAGTGTTGAAAAACCACTTTTCGCACTTGTGTTAGTGTTGAAAAACCACTTTTCGCACTTGTGTTGGTGCAGGAAACCACTTTTGCACTTGTATTAGTGTGGAAAAAACACTTTTCGCACTTATGTTTGTGTTGAAAAAACACTTTTCGCACTTGTGTTAGTGTTGAAAAACCACTTTTCGCACATGTGTTGGTGCAGGAAACCACTTTTGCACTTGTATTAGTGTGGAAAAACCACTTTTCGCACTTGTGTTAGTGTTGAAAAACCACTTTTCGCACTTGTGTTGGTGCAGGAAACCACTTTTGCACTTGTATTAGTGTGGAAAAAACACTTTTGGCACTAGTGTTAGTGTTGAAAAACCACTTTTCGCACTTGTGTTAGTGTTGAAAAACCACTTTTCGTACTTGTGTTGGTGCAGGAAACCACTTTTGCACTTGTATTAGTGTGGAAAAACCACTTTTCGCACTTGTGTTAGTGTTGAAAAACCACATTTCGCACTTGTGTTGGTGCAGGAAACCACTTTTGCACTTGTATTAGTGTGGAAAAAACACTTTTTGCACTTGTGATAGTGTTGAAAAACCACTTTTCACACTTGTGTTAGTGTTGAAAAACCACTTTTCGCACTTGTGTTAGTGTTGAAAAACCACTTTTCGCACTTGTGTTGGTGCAGGAAACCACTTTTGCACTTGTATTAGTGTTGAAAAACCACTTTTCGCACTTGTGTTAGTGTTGAAAAACCACTTTTCGCACTTGTGTTGGTGCATGAACACTTTTGCACTTGTATTAGTGTGGAAAAAACACTTTTTGCACTTGTGATAGTGTTGAAAAACCACTTTTCGCACTTGTGTTAGTGTTGAAAAACTACTTTTCAAACTTGTGTTGGTGCAGAAAACCACTTTTGCACTTGTATTAGTGTGGAAAAAACACTTTTTGCACTTGTGATAGTGTTGAAAAACAACTTTTCGCACTTGTGTTAGTGTTTGAAAAACCACTTTTCGCACTTGTGTTAGTGTTGAAAAACCACTTTTCGCACTTGTGTTGGTGCAGGAAACCACTTTTGCACTTGTATTAGTGTGGAAAAAACACTTTTCGCACTTGTGTTAGTGTTGAAAAACCACTTTTCGCACTTGTGTTAGTGTTGAGAAACCACTTTTCGCACTTGTGTTAGTGTTGAAAAACCACTTTTCGCACTTGTGTTGGTGCAGGAAACCACTTTTGCACTTGTATTAGTGTGGAAAAAACACTTTTTGCACTTGTGATAGTGTTGAAAAACCACTTTTCGCACTTGTGTTAGTGTTGAAAAACACTTTTCGCACTTGTGTTAGTGTTGAAAAACCACTTTTCGCAATTGTGTTGGTGCAGGAAACCACTTTTGCACTTGTATTAGTGTGGAAAAAACACTTTTTGCACTTGTGATAGTGTTGAAAAACCACTTTTCGCACTTGTGTTAGTGTTGAAAAACCACTTTTCGCACTTGTGTTGGTGCAGGAAACCACTTTTGCACTTGTATTAGTGTGGAAAAAACACTTTTCGCACTTATGTTTGTGTTGAAAAAACACTTTTCGCACTTGTGTTAGTGTTGAAAAACCACTTTTCGCACATGTGTTGGTGCAGGAAACCACTTTTGCACTTGTATTAGTGTGGAAAAACCACTTTTCGCACTTGTGTTAGTGTTGAAAACCACTTTTCGCACTTGTGTTGGTGCAGGAAACCACTTTTGCACTTGTATTAGTGTGGAAAAAACACTTTTGGCACTAGTGTTAGTGTTGAAAAACCACTTTTCGCACTTGTGTTAGTGTTGAAAAACCACTTTTCGTACTTGTGTTGGTGCAGGAAACCACTTTTGCACTTGTATTAGTGTGGAAAAACCACTTTTCGCACTTGTGTTAGTGTTGAAAAACCACATTTCGCACTTGTGTTGGTGCAGGAAACCACTTTTGCACTTGTATTAGTGTGGAAAAAACACTTTTTGCACTTGTGATAGTGTTGAAAAACCACTTTTCACACTTGTGTTAGTGTTGAAAAACCACTTTTCGCACTTGTGTTAGTGTTGAAAAACCACTTTTCGCACTTGTGTTGGTGCAGGAAACCACTTTTGCACTTGTATTAGTGTTGAAAAACAACTTTTCGCACTTGTGTTAGTGTTGAAAAACCACTTTTCGCACTTGTGTTGGTGCATGAACACTTTTGCACTTGTATTAGTGTGGAAAAAACACTTTTTGCACTTGTGATAGTGTTGAAAAACCACTTTTCGCACTTGTGTTAGTGTTGAAAAACCACTTTTCAAACTTGTGTTGGTGCAGAAAACCACTTTTGCACTTGTATTAGTGTGGAAAAAACACTTTTTGCACTTGTGATAGTGTTGAAAAACCACTTTTCGCACTTGTGTTAGTGTTGAAAAACCACTTTTCGCACTTGTGTTAGTGTTGAAAAACCACTTTTCGCACTTGTGTTGGTGCAGGAAACCACTTTTGCACTTGTATTAGTGTGGAAAAAACACTTTTCGCACTTGTGTTAGTGTTGAAAAACCACTTTTCGCACTTGTGTTAGTGTTGAGAAACCACTTTTCGCACTTGTGTTAGTGTTGAAAAACCACTTTTCGCACTTGTGTTGGTGCAGGAAACCACTTTTGCACTTGTATTAGTGTGGAAAAAACACTTTTTGCACTTGTGATAGTGTTGAAAAACCACTTTTCGCACTTGTGTTAGTGTTGAAAAACACTTTTCGCACTTGTGTTAGTGTTGAAAAACCACTTTTCGCAATTGTGTTGGTGCAGGAAACCACTTTTGCACTTGTATTAGTGTGGAAAAAACACTTTTTGCACTTGTGATAGTGTTGAAAAACCACTTTTCGCACTTGTGTTAGTGTTGAAAAACCACTTTTCGCACTTGTCTTTGTTCAGGAAACCACTTTTGTACTTGTATTAGTGTGGAAAAAACACTTTTCGCACTTGTGTTTGTGTTGAAAAACCACTTTTCGCACTTGTGTTAGTGTTGAAAAACCACTTTTCGCACTTGTGTTGGTGCAGGAAACCACTTTTGCACTTGTATTAGTGTGGAAAAAACACTTTTTGCACTTGTGATAGTGTTGAAAAACCACTTTTCGCACTTGTGTTAGTGTTGAAAAACCACTTTTCGCACTTGTGCTCGTGTTGAAAAACCACTTTTCGCACTTGTGTTGGTGCAGGAAACCAGTTTTGCACTTGTATTAGTGTGGAAAAAACACTTTTTGCACTTGTGATAGTGTTGAAAAACCACTTTTCGCACTTGTGTTAGTGTTGAAAAACCACTTTTCGCACATGTATTGGTGCAGGAAACCACTTTTGCACTTGTATTAGTGTGGAAAAAACACTTTTTGCACTGGTGATAGTGTTGAAAAACCACTTTTCGCACTTGTGTTAGTGTTGAAAAACCACTTTTCGCACTTGTGTTTGTGCAGGAAACCACTTTTGCACTTGTATTAGTGTGGAAAAAACACTTTTGGCACTAGTGTTAGTGTTGAAAAACCACTTTTCGCACTTGTGTTAGTGTTGAAAAACCACTTTTCGCACTTGTGTTGGTGCAGGAAACCACTTTTGCACTTGTATTAGTGTGGAAAAAACACTTTTTGCACTTGTGATAGTGTTGAAAAACCACTTTTCGCACTTGTGTTAGTGTTGAAAAACCACTTTTCGCACTTGTGTTGGTGCAGGAAACCACTTTTGCACTTGTATTAGTGTGGAAAAACCACTTTTCGCACTTGTGTTAGTGTTGAAAAACCACTTTTCGCACTTGTGTTGGTGCAGGAAACCACTTTTGCACTTGTATTAGTGTGGAAAAAACACTTTTTGCACTTGTGATAGTGTTGAAAAACCACTTTTCACACTTGTGTTAGTGTTGAAAAACCACTTTTCGCACTTGTGTTAGTGTTGAAAAACCACTTTTCGCACTTGTGTTGGTGCAGGAAACCACTTTTGCACTTGTATTAGTGTTGAAAAACCACTTTTCGCACTTGTGTTAGTGTTGAAAAACCACTTTTCGCACTTGTGTTGGTGCATGAAACCACTTTTGCACTTGTATTAGTGTGGAAAAAACACTTTTTGCACTTGTGATATTGTTGAAAAACCACTTTTCACACTTTTGTTAGTGTTGAAAAACCACTTTTCGCACTTGTGTTAGTGTTGAAAAACCACTTTTCGCACTTGTGTTGGTGCAGGAAACCACTTTTGCACTTGTATTAGTGTGGAAAAAACACTTTTCGCACTTGTGTTAGTGTTGAAAAACCACTTTTCACACTTGTGTTAGTGTTGAGAAACCACTTTTCGCACTTGTGTTAGTGTTGAAAAACCACTTTTCGCACTTGTGTTGGTGCAGGAAACCACTTTTGCACTTGTATTAGTGTGGAAAAAACACTTTTTGCACTTGTGATAGTGTTGATAAACCACTTTTCGCACTTGTGTTAGTGTTGAAAAACCACTTTTCGCACTTGTCTTTGTTCAGGAAACCACTTTTGTACTTGTATTAGTGTGGAAAAAACACTTTTCGCACTTGTGTTTGTGTTGAAAAACCACTTTTCGCACTTGTGTTAGTGTTGAAAAAACACTTTTCGCACTTGTGTTGGTGCTGGAAACCACTTTTGCACTTGTATTAGTGTGGAAAAAACACTTTTTGCACTTGTGATAGTGTTGAAAAACCACTTTTCGCACTTGTGTTAGTGTTGAAAAACCACTTTTCGCACTTGTGTTAGTGTTGAAAAACCACTTTTCGCACTTGTGTTGGTGCAGGAAACCAGTTTTGCACTTGTATTAGTGTGGAAAAAACACTTTTTGCACTTGTGATAGTGGTGGAAAACCACTTTTCGCACTTGTGTTAGTGTTGAAAAACCACTTTTCGCACTTGTGTTAGTGTTGAAAAACCACTTTTCGCACTTGTGTTGGTGCAGGAAACCACTTTTGCACTTGTATTAGTGTGGAAAAACACTTTTTGCACTTGTGATAGTGTTGAAAAACCACTTTTCGCACTTGTGTTAGTGTTGAAAAACCACTTTTCGCACTTGTGTTGGTGCAGGAAACCACTTTTGCAAATGTATTAGTGTGGAAAAAACACTTTTTGCACTTGTGTTTGTGTAGAAAAACCACTTTTCGCACTTGTGTTCGTGTTGAAAAACCACTTTCGCACTTGTGTTAGTGTTGAAAAACCACTTTTCGCACTTGTGTTGGTGCAGGAAACCACTTTTGCACTTGTATTAGTGTGGAAAAAACACTTTTTGCACTTGTGTTAGTGTTGAAAAACCACTTTTCGCACCTGTGTTTGTGTTGAACAACCACTTTTCACACTTGTGTTAGTGTTGAAAAACCAATTTTCGCACTTGTATTGGTGCAGGAAACCACTTTTGCACTTGTATTAGTGTGGAAAAAACACTTATTGCACTTGTGATAGTGTTGAAAAACCACTTTTCGCACTTGTGTTAGTGTTGAAAAACCACTTTTCGCACTTGTGTTGGTGCAGGAAACCACTTTTGCACTTGTATTAGTGTGGAAAAAAACACTTTTCGCACTTATGTTTGTGTTGAAAAAACACTTTTCGCACTTGTGTTAGTGTTGAAAAACCACTTTTCGCACATGTGTTGGTGCAGGAAACCACTTTTGCACTTGTATTAGTGTGGAAAAACCACTTTTCGCACTTGTGTTAGTGTTGAAAAACCACTTTTCGCACTTGTGTTGGTGCAGGAAACCACTTTTGCACTTGTATTAGTGTGGAAAAAACACTTTTGGCACTCGTGTTAGTGTTGAAAAACCACTTTTCGCACTTGTGTTAGTGTTGAAAAACCACTTTTCGTACTTGTGTTGGTGCAGGAAACCACTTTTGCACTTGTATTAGTGTGGAAAAACCACTTTTCGCACTTGTGTTAGTGTTGAAAAACCACTTTTCGCACTTGTGTTAGTGTTGAAAAACCACTTTTCGCACTTGTGTTGGTGCAGGAAACCACTTTTGCACTTGTATTAGTGTGGAAAAAACACTTTTCGCACTTGTGTTAGTGTTGATAAACCACTTTTCGCACTTGTGTTAGTGTTGAGAAACCACTTTTCGCACTTGTGTTAGTGTTGAAAAACCACTTTTCGCACTTGTGTTGGTGCAGGAAACCACTTTTGCACTTGTATTAGTGTGGAAAAAACACTTTTTGCACTTGTGATAGTGTTGAAAAACCACTTTTCGCACTTGTGTTAGTGTTGAAAAACCACTTTTCGCACTTGTGTTAGTGTTGAAAAACCACTTTTCGCACTTGTGTTGGTGCAGGAAACCACTTTTGCACTTGTATTAGTGTGGAAAAAACACTTTTTGCACTTGTGATAGTGTTGAAAAACCACTTTTCGCACTTGTGTTTAGTGTTGAATAACACTTTTCGCACTTGTGTTAGTGTTGATAAACCACTTTTCGCACTTGTGTTAGTGTTGAGAAACCACTTTTCGCACTTGTGTTAGTGTTGAAAAACACTTTTCGCACTTGTGTTGGTGCAGGAAACCACTTTTGCACTTGTATTAGTGTGGAAAAAACACTTTTTGCACTTGTGATAGTGTTGAAAAACCACTTTTCGCACTTGTATTAGTGTGGAAAAACACTTTTCGCACTTGTGTTAGTGTTGATAAACCACTTTTCGCACTTGTGTTAGTGTGAGAAACCACTTTCGCACTTGTGTTAGTGTTGAAAAACCACTTTTCGCACTTGTGTGTTGGTGCAGGAAACCACTTTTGCACTTGTATTAGTGTGGAAAAAACACTTTTTGCACTTGTGATAGTGTTGAAAAACCACTTTTCGCACTTGTGTTAGTGTAACCACTTTTCGCACTTGTGTTAGTGTTGAAAAACCACTTTTCGCACTTGTGTTGGTGCAGGAAACCACTTTTGCACTTGTATTAGTGTGGAAAAAACACTTTTTGCACTTGTGATAGTGTTGAAAAACCACTTTTCGCACTTGTGTTAGTGTTGAAAAACCACTTTTCGCACTTGTGTTCGTGTTGAAAAACCACTTTTCGCACTTGTGTTGGTGCAGGAAACCAGTTTTGCACTTGTATTAGTGTGGAAAAAACACTTTTTGCACTTGTGATAGTGTTGAAAAACCACTTTTCGCACTTGTGTTAGTGTTGAAAAACCACTTTTCGCACATGTGTTGGTGCAGGAAACCACTTTTGCACTTGTATTAGTGTGGAAAAAACACTTTTTTCACTGGTGATAGTGTTGAAAAACCACTTTTCGCACTTGTGTTAGTGTTGAAAAACCACTTTTCGCACTTGTGTTTGTGCAGGAAACCACTTTTGCACTTGTATTAGTGTGGAAAAAACACTTTTGGCACTAGTGTTAGTGTTGAAAAACCACTTTTCGCACTTGTGTTAGTGTTGAAAAACCACTTTTCGCACTTGTGTTGGTGCAGGAAACCACTTTTGCACTTGTATTAGTGTGGAAAAAACACTTTTTGCACTTGTGATAGTGTTGAAAAACCACTTTTCGCACTTGTGTTAGTGTTGAAAAACCACTTTTCGCACTTGTGTTGGTGCAGGAAACCACTTTTGCACTTGTATTAGTGTGGAAAAACCACTTTTCGCACTTCTGTTAGTGTTGAAAAACCACTTTTCACACTTGTGTTGGTGCAGGAAACCACTTTTGCACTTGTATTAGTGTGGAAAAAACACTTTTTGCACTTGTGATAGTGTTGAAAAACCACTTTTCACACTTGTGTTAGTGTTGAAAAACCACTTTTCGCACTTGTGTTAGTGTTGAAAAACCACTTTTCGCACTTGTGTTGGTGCAGGAAACCACTTTTGCACTTGTATTAGTGTGGAAAAAACACTTTGTGCACTTGTGATAGTGTTGAAAAACCACTTTTCGCACTTGTGTTAGTGTTGAAAAACCACTTTTCGCACTTGTGTTGGTGCAGGAAACCACTTTTGCAAATGTATTAGTGTGGAAAAAACACTTTTTGCACTTGTGTTTGTGTAGAAAAACCACTTTTCGCACTTGTGTTCGTGTTGAAAAACCACTTTTCGCACTTGTGTTAGTGTTGAAAAACCACTTTTCGCACTTGTGTTGGTGCAGGAAACCACTTTTGCACTTGTATTAGTGTGGAAAAAACACTTTTTGCACTTGTGTTAGTGTTGAAAAACCACTTTTCGCACCTGTGTTTGTGTTGAACAACCACTTTTCACACTTGTGTTGGTGCAGGAAACCACTTTTGCACTTGTATTAGTGTGGAAAAACACTTTTCGCACTTGTGTTAGTGTTGAAAAACCACTTTTCGCACTTGCGTTAGTGTTGAAAAACCACTTTTCGCACTTGTGTTGGTGCAGTAAACCACTTTTGCACTTGAATTAGTGTGGAAAAACCACTTTTCGCACTTGTGTTAGTGTTGAAAAACCACTTTTCACACTTGTGTTGGTGCAGGAAACCACTTTTGCACTTGTATTAGTGTGGAAAAAACACTTTTCGCACTTGTGTTTGTGTTGAAAAACCACTTTTCGCACTTGTGTTAGTGTTGAAAAACCACTTTTCGCACTTGTGTTGGTGCATGAAACCACTTTTGCACTTGTATTAGTGTGGAAAAAACACTTTTCGCACTTGTGTTTGTGTTGAAATACCACTTTTCGCACTTGTGTTGGTGCAGGAAACCACTTTTGCACTTGTATTAGTGTTGAAAAAACACTTTTTGCACTTGTGATAGTGTTGAAAAACCACTTTTCGCACTTGTGTTAGTGTTGAAAAACCACTTTTCGCACTTGTGTTAGTGTTGAAAAACCAATTTTCGCACTTGTATTGGTGCAGGAAACCACTTTTGCACTTGTATTAGTGTGGAAAAAACACTTTTTGCACTTGTGATAGTGTTGAAAAACCACTTTTCGCACTTGTGTTGGTGCAGGAAACCACTTTTGCACTTGTATTAGTGTGGAAAAAACACTTTTCGCACTTGTGTTAGTGTTGAAAAACCACTTTTCGCACTTGTGTTGGTGCAGGAAACCACTTTTGCACTTGTATTAGTGTGGAAAAAACACTTTTTGCACTTGTGATAGTGTTGAAAAACCACTTTTCGCACTTGTGTTAGTGTTGAAAAACCAATTTTCGCACTTGTATTGGTGCAGGAAACCACTTTTGCACTTGTATTAGTGTGGAAAAAACACTTTTTGCACTTGTGATAGTGTTGAAAAACCACTTTTCGCACTTGTGTTAGTGTTGAAAAACCACTTTTCGCACATGTGTTAGTGTTGAAAAACCACTTTTCGCACATGTGTTGGTGCAGGAAACCACTTTTGCACTTGTATTAGTGTGGAAAAACCACTTTTCACACTTGTGTTAGTGTTGAAAAACCACTTTTAGCACTTGTGTTGGTGCAGGAAACCACTTTTGCACTTGTATTAGTGTGGAAAAAACACTTTTGGCACGAGTGTTAGTGTTGAAAAACCACTTTTCGCACTTGTGTTAGTGTTGAAAAACCACTTTTCGCACTTGTGTTGGTGCAGGAAACCACTTTTGCACTTGTATTAGTGTGGAAAAACCACTTTTCGCACTTGTGTTAGTGTTGAAAAACCACTTTTCGCACTTGTGTTGGTGCAGGAAACCACTTTTGCACTTGTATTAGTGTGGAAAAAACACTTTTTGCACTTGTGATAGTGTTGAAAAACCACTTTTCACACTTGTGTTGGTGTTGAAAAACCACTTTTCGTACTTGTGTTAGTGTTGAAAAACCACTTTTCGCACTTGTGTTGGTGCAGGAAACCACTTTTGCACTTGTATTAGTGTGGAAAAAACACTTTTTGCACTTGTGATAGTGTTGAAAAACCACTTTTCGCACTTGTGTTAGTGTTGAATAACCACTTTTCGCACTTGTGTTAGAGTTGAAAAACCACTTTTCGCACTTGTGTTGGTGCAGGAAACCACTTTTGCACTTGTATTAGTGTGGGAAAAAACACTTTTTGCACTTGTGATAGTGTTGAAAAACCACTTTTCGCACTTGCGTTAGTGTTGAAAAACCACTTTTCGCACTTGTGTTGGTGCAGTAAACCACTTTTGCACTTGAATTAGTGTGGAAAAACCACTTTTCGCACTTGTGTTAGTGTTGAAAAACCACTTTTCGCACTTGTGTTAGTGTTGAAAAACCACTTTTCACACTTGTGTTGGTGCAGGAAACCACTTTTGCACTTGTATTAGTGTGGAAAAAACACTTTTCGCACTTGTGTTTGTGTTGAAAAACCACTTTTCGCACTTGTGTTAGTGTTGAAAAACCACTTTTCGCACTTGTGTTGGTGCATGAAACCACTTTTGCACTTGTATTAGTGTGGAAAAAACACTTTTCGCACTTGTGTTTGTGTTGAAATACCACTTTTCGCACTTGTGTTGGTGCAGGAAACCACTTTTGCACTTGTATTAGTGTTGAAAAAACACTTTTTGCACTTGTGATAGTGTTGAAAAACCACTTTTCGCACTTGTGTTAGTGTTGAAAAACCACTTTTCGCACTTGTGTTAGTGTTGAAAAACCAATTTTCGCACTTGTATTGGTGCAGGAAACCACTTTTGCACTTGTATTAGTGTGGAAAAAACACTTTTTGCACTTGTGATAGTGTTGAAAAACCACTTTTCGCACTTGTGTTGGTGCAGGAAACCACTTTTGCACTTGTATTAGTGTGGAAAAAACACTTTTCGCACTTGTGTTAGTGTTGAAAAACCACTTTTCGCACTTGTGTTGGTGCAGGAAACCACTTTTGCACTTGTATTAGTGTGGAAAAAACACTTTTTGCACTTGTGATAGTGTTGAAAAACCACTTTTCGCACTTGTGTTAGTGTTGAAAAACCAATTTTCGCACTTGTATTGGTGCAGGAAACCACTTTTGCACTTGTATTAGTGTGGAAAAAACACTTTTTGCACTTGTGATAGTGTTGAAAAACCACTTTTCGCACTTGTGTTAGTGTTGAAAAACCACTTTTCGCACATGTGTTAGTGTTGAAAAACCACTTTTCGCACATGTGTTGGTGCAGGAAACCACTTTTGCACTTGTATTAGTGTGGAAAAACCACTTTTCACACTTGTGTTAGTGTTGAAAAACCACTTTTAGCACTTGTGTTGGTGCAGGAAACCACTTTTGCACTTGTATTAGTGTGGAAAAAACACTTTTGGCACGAGTGTTAGTGTTGAAAAACCACTTTTCGCACTTGTGTTAGTGTTGAAAAACCACTTTTCGCACTTGTGTTGGTGCAGGAAACCACTTTTGCACTTGTATTAGTGTGGAAAAACCACTTTTCGCACTTGTGTTAGTGTTGAAAAACCACTTTTCGCACTTGTGTTGGTGCAGGAAACCACTTTTGCACTTGTATTAGTGTGGAAAAAACACTTTTTGCACTTGTGATAGTGTTGAAAAACCACTTTTCACACTTGTGTTGGTGTTGAAAAACCACTTTTCGTACTTGTGTTAGTGTTGAAAAACCACTTTTCGCACTTGTGTTGGTGCAGGAAACCACTTTTGCACTTGTATTAGTGTGGAAAAAACACTTTTTGCACTTGTGATAGTGTTGAAAAACCACTTTTCGCACTTGTGTTAGTGTTGAATAACCACTTTTCGCACTTGTGTTAGAGTTGAAAAACCACTTTTCGCACTTGTGTTGGTGCAGGAAACCACTTTTGCACTTGTATTAGTGTGGGAAAAAACACTTTTTGCACTTGTGATAGTGTTGAAAAACCACTTTTCGCACTTGTGTTAGTGTTGAAAAACCACTTTTCGCACTTGTGTTGGTGCAGGAAACCACTTTTGCACTTGTATTAGTGTGGAAAAAACACTTTTTGCACTTGTGATAGTGTTGAAAAACCACTTTTCGCACTTGTGTTAGTGTTGAAAAACCACTTTTCAAACTTGTGTTGGTGCAGAAAACCACTTTTGCACTTGTATTAGTGTGGAAAAAACACTTTTTGCACTTGTGATAGTGTTGAAAAACCACTTTTCGCACTTGTGTTGGTGCAGGAAACCACTTTTGCACTTGTATTAGTGTGGAAAAAACATTTTTCGCACTTGTGTTAGTGTTGAAAAACCACTTTTCGCACTTGTGTTAGTGTTGAGAAACCACTTTTCGCACTTGTGTTAGTGTTGAAAAACCACTTTTCGCACTTGTGTTGGTGCAGGAAACCACTTTTGCACTTGTATTAGTGTGGAAAAAACACTTTTTGCACTTGTGATAGTGTTGAAAAACCACTTTTCGCACTTGTGTTAGTGTTGAAAAACATTTTTCGCACTTGTGTTAGTGTTGAAAAACCACTTTTCGCAATTGTGTTGGTGCAGGAAACCACTTTTGCACTTGTATTAGTGTGGAAAAAACACTTTTTGCACTTGTGATAGTGTTGAAAAACCACTTTTCGCACTTGTGTTAGTGTTGAAAAACCACTTTTCGCACATGTGTTAGTGTTGAAAAACCACTTTTCGCACATGTGTTGGTGCAGGAAACCACTTTTGCACTTGTATTAGTGTGGAAAAACCACTTTTCGCACTTGTGTTAGTGTTGAAAAACCACTTTTCGCACTTGTGTTGGTGCAGGAAACCACTTTTGCACTTGTATTAGTGTGGAAAAAACACTTTTGGCACGAGTGTTAGTGTTGAAAAACCACTTTTCGCACTTGTGTTAGTGTTGAAAAACCACTTTTCGCACTTGTGTTGGTGCAGGAAACCACTTTTGCACTTGTATTAGTGTGGAAAAACCACTTTTCGCACTTGTGTTAGTGTTGAAAAACCACTTTTCGCACTTGTGTTGGTGCAGGAAACCACTTTTGCACTTGTATTAGTGTGGAAAAAACACTTTTTGCACTTGTGATAGTGTTGAAAAACCACTTTTCACACTTGTGTTAGTGTTGAAAAACCACTTTTCGCACTTGTGTTAGTGTTGAAAAACCACTTTTCGCACTTGTGTTGGTGCAGGAAACCACTTTTGCACTTGTATTAGTGTGGAAAAAACACTTTTTGCACTTGTGATAGTGTTGAAAAACCACTTTTCGCACTTGTGTTAGTGTTGAATAACCACTTTTCGCACTTGTGTTAGAGTTGAAAAACCACTTTTCGCACTTGTGTTGGTGCAGGAAACCACTTTTGCACTTGTATTAGTGTGGAAAAAACACTTTTTGCACTTGTGATAGTGTTGAAAAACCACTTTTCGCACTTGTGTTAGTGTTGAAAAACCACTTTTCGCACTTGTGTTGGTGCAGGAAACCACTTTTGCACTTGTATTAGTGTGGAAAAAACACTTTTTGCACTTGTGATAGTGTTGAAAAACCACTTTTCGCACTTGTGTTAGTGTTGAAAAACCACTTTTCAAACTTGTGTTGGTGCAGAAAACCACTTTTGCACTTGTATTAGTGTGGAAAAAACACTTTTTGCACTTGTGATAGTGTTGAAAAACCACTTTTCGCACTTGTGTTGGTGCAGGAAACCACTTTTGCACTTGTATTAGTGTGGAAAAAACATTTTTCGCACTTGTGTTAGTGTTGAAAAACCACTTTTCGCACTTGTGTTAGTGTTGAGAAACCACTTTTCGCACTTGTGTTAGTGTTGAAAAACCACTTTTCGCACTTGTGTTGGTGCAGGAAACCACTTTTGCACTTGTATTAGTGTGGAAAAAACACTTTTTGCACTTGTGATAGTGTTGAAAAACCACTTTTCGCACTTGTGTTAGTGTTGAAAAACATTTTTCGCACTTGTGTTAGTGTTGAAAAACCACTTTTCGCAATTGTGTTGGTGCAGGAAACCACTTTTGCACTTGTATTAGTGTGGAAAAAACACTTTTTGCACTTGCGATAGTGTTGAAAAACCACTTTTCGCACTTGTGTTAGTGTTGAAAAACCACTTTTCGCACTTGTCTTTGTTCAGGAAACCACTTTTGTACTTGTATTAGTGTGGAAAAAACACTTTTCGCACTTGTGTTTGTGTTGAAAAACCACTTTTCGCACTTGTGTTAGTGTTGAAAAACCACTTTTCGCACTTGTGTTGGTGCAGGAAACCACTTTTTCACTTGTATTAGTGTGGAAAAAACACTTTTTGCACTTGTGATAGGGTTGAAAAACCACTTTTCGCACTTGTGTTAGTGTTGAAAAACCACTTTTCGCACTTGTGTTAGTGTTGAAAAACCACTTTTCGCACTTGTGTTGGTGCAGGAAACCAGTTTTGCACTTGTATTAGTGTGGAAAAAACACTTTTTGCACTTGTGATAGTGTTGAAAAACCACTTTTCGCACTTGTGTTAGTGTTGAAAAACCACTTTTCGCACTTGTGTTAGTGTTGAAAAACCACTTTTCGCACTTGTGTTGGTGCAGGAAACCACTTTTGCACTTGTATTAGTGTGGAAAAAACACTTTTCGCACTTGTGTTTGTGTTGAAAAACCACTTTTCGCACTTGTGTTAGTGTTGAAAAACCACTTTTCGCACTTGTGTTAGTGTTGAATAACCACTTTTCGCACTTGTGTTAGAGTTGATCAACCACTTTTCACACTTGTGTTGGTGCAGGAAACCACTTTTGCACTTGTATTAGTGTGGAAAAAACACTTTTCGCACTTGTGTTTGTGTTGAAAAACCACTTTTCGCACTTGTGTTAGTGTTGAAAAACCACTTTTCGCACTTGTGTTGGTGCATGAAACCACTTTTGCACTTGTATTAGTGTGGAAAAAACACTTTTCGCACTTGTGTTTGTGTTGAAATACCACTTTTCGCACTTGTGTTGGTGCAGGAAACCACTTTTGCACTTGTATTAGTGTTGAAAAAACACTTTTTGCACTTGTGATAGTGTTGAAAAACCACTTTTCGCACTTGTGTTAGTGTTGAAAAACCACTTTTCGCACTTGTGTTAGTGTTGAAAAACCAATTTTTGCACTTGTATTGGTGCAGGAAACCACTTTTGCACTTGTATTAGTGTGGAAAAAACACTTTTTGCACTTGTGATAGTGTTGAAAAACCACTTTTCGCACTTGTGTTGGTGCAGGAAACCACTTTTGCACTTGTATTAGTGTGGAAAAAACACTTTTCGCACTTGTGTTAGTGTTGAAAAACCACTTATCGCACTTGTGTTGGTGCAGGAAACCACTTTTGCACTTGTATTATTGTGGAAAAAACACTTTTTGCACTTGTGATAGTGTTGAAAAACCACTTTTCGCACTTGTGTTAGTGTTGAAAAACCAATTTTCGCACTTGTATTGGTGCAGGAAACCACTTTTGCACTTGTATTAGTGTGGAAAAAACACTTTTTGCACTTGTGATAGTGTTGAAAAACCACTTTTCGCACTTGTGTTAGTGTTGAAAAACCACTTTTCGCACATGTGTTAGTGTTGAAAAACCACTTTTCGCACATGTGTTGGTGCAGGAAACCACTTTTGCACTTGTATTAGTGTGGAAAAACCACTTTTCGCACTTGTGTTAGTGTTGAAAAACCACTTTTCGCACTTGTGTTGGTGCAGGAAACCACTTTTGCACTTGTATTAGTGTGGAAAAAACACTTTTGGCACGAGTGATAGTGTTGAAAAACCACTTTTCGCACTTGTGTTAGTGTTGAAAAACCACTTTTCGCACTTGTGTTGGTGCAGGAAACCACTTTTGCACTTGTATTAGTGTGGAAAAACCACTTTTCGCACTTGTGTTAGTGTTGAAAAACCACTTTTCGCACTTGTGTTGGTGCAGGAAACCACTTTTGCACTTGTATTAGTGTGGAAAAAACACTTTTTGCACTTGTGATAGTGTTGAAAAACCACTTTTCACACTTGTGTTAGTGTTGAAAAACCACTTTTCGCACTTGTGTTAGTGTTGAAAAACCACTTTTCGCACTTGTGTTGGTGCAGGAAACCACTTTTGCACTTGTATTAGTGTGGAAAAAACACTTTTTGCACTTGTGATAGTGTTGAAAAACCACTTTTCGCACTTGTGTTAGTGTTGAATAACCACTTTTCGCACTTGTGTTAGAGTTGAAAAACCACTTTTCGCACTTGTGTTGGTGCAGGAAACCACTTTTGCACTTGTATTAGTGTGGAAAAAACACTTTTTGCACTTGTGATAGTGTTGAAAAACCACTTTTCGCACTTGTGTTAGTGTTGAAAAACCACTTTTCGCACTTGTGTTGGTGCAGGAAACCACTTTTGCACTTGTATTAGTGTTGAAAAACCACTTTTCGCACTTGTGTTAGTGTTGAAAAACCACTTTTCGCACTTGTGTTGGTGCATGAAACCACTTTTGCACTTGTATTAGTGTGGAAAAAACACTTTTTGCACTTGTGATAGTGTTGAAAAACCACTTTTCGCACTTGTGTTAGTGTTGAAAAACCACTTTTCGCACTTGTGTTAGTGTTGAAAAACCACTTTTCGCACTTGTGTTGGTGCAGGAAACCACTTTTGCACTTGTATTAGTGTTGAAAAACCACTTTTCGCACTTGTGTTAGTGTTGAAAAACCACTTTTCGCACTTGTGTTGGTGCATGAAACCACTTTTGCACTTGTATTAGTGTGGAAAAAATACTTTTTGCACTTGTGATAGTGTTGAAAAACCACTTTTCGCACTTGTGTTAGTGTTGAAAAACCACTTTTCGCACTTGTGTTAGTGTTGAAAAACCACTTTTCGCACTTGTTTTGGTGCAGGAAACCACTTTTGCACTTGTATTAGTGTGGAAAAAACACTTTTCGCACTTGTGTTAGTGTTGAAAAACCACTTTTCGCACTTGTGTTAGTGTTGAGAAACCACTTTTCGCACTTGTGTTAGTGTTGAAAAACCACTTTTCGCACTTGTGTTGGTGCAGGAAACCACTTTTGCACTTGTATTAGTGTGGAAAAAACACTTTTTGCACTTGTGATAGTGTTGATAAACCACTTTTCGCACTTGTGTTAGTGTTGAAAAACCACTTTTCGCACTTGTCTTTGTTCAGGAAACCACTTTTGTACTTGTATTAGTGTGGAAAAAACACTTTTCGCACTTGTGTTTGTGTTGAAAAACCACTTTTCGCACTTGTGTTAGTGTTGAAAAACCACTTTTCGCACTTGTGTTGGTGCTGGAAACCACTTTTGCACTTGTATTGGTGCAGGAAACCACTTTTGCAAATGTATTATTGTGGAAAAAACACTTTTTGCACTTGTGTTTGTGTAGAAAAACCACTTTTCGCACTTGTGTTAGTGTTGAAAAACCACTTTTCGCACTTGTGTTAGTGAAGGAAACCACTTTTGGCACTTGTGTTAGTGTTGAAAAAACACTTTTTGCACTTGTGATAGTGTTGAAAAACCACTTTTCGCACTTGTGTTAGTGTTGAAAATCCACTTTTCCCGCTTGTGTTGGTGTAGGAAACCACTTTTCACACTTGTGTTAGTGTTGAAAAACCACTTTTCGCACTTGTGTTAGTGTTGAAAACCCACTTATCGCACTTGTGTTGGTGCAGGAAACCACTTTTGCACTTGTATTAGTGTGGAAAAACCACTTTTTGCACCTGTGTTAGTGTTGAAAAACCACTGTTCGCACTTGTGTTAGTGTTGAGAATCCACTTTTCGCACTTGTGTTGGTGTTGAAAAACCACTTTTCCCACTTGTGTTAGTGAAGGAAACCACTTTTCGCACTTGTGTTAGTGTTGAAAAACCACTTTTCGCACTTGTGTTAGTGTTGAAAATCCACTTTTCACACTGGTGTTAGTGAAGGAAACCACTTTTCGCACTTGTGTTAGTGTTGAAAAACCTCTTATCGCACTTGTGCTTGTGTTGCAAAAGCACGTTGACACTTGTGTTAGTGTTGCAAAACCACTTTCGCACTTGTGTTAGTGTTGCAAAACCACTTTTGCACTTGTGTTAGTGTTGCAAAACCACTTTCGCAATTGTGTTGTTGTTGCAAAAAGCACTTTCCGCACTCGTACTGGCGTTCAAAACAACTTACCGCACTTGTATTAGTGTTGCAAAATGACTAATCACACTTGTGTTAGTGTTGCAAATCCACTTTTCACACTTGCGCTAGTGTTGAAAACCACAATTCGCATTTGTCTTAGTGTTGCAAAACGACTTTTCGCACTTGTGTTAGTGTTGCAAAACCACTTTTCGCACTTGTGCTGGCATTGAAAACCACTTTCCAGCCTAGAGCTTGTGCTGCAGAACCACTTTTGTCACGTGTGCTGGCATTGAAAACCACTTTTATCACATCTGCTAGTGTTGAAAACCACTTTTTGCACTTGTGTTAGTGTTGCAAAACCACTTTCCACACTTGTGCTGGCATTGAAAACCACTTTTAGCACATCTGCTAGTGTTGAAAACCACTTTTCGCGCTCCTGTTAGTGCTTAAAACCACTTTTTGCACTTGTGTTAGTGTTGAAAAACCACTTTTCGCACTTGTGTTGGTGCAGGAAACCACTTTTGCACTTGTATTAGTGTGGAAAACCACTTTTCGCACTTGTGTTAGTGTTGAAAAACCACTTTTCGCACTGGTGTTAGTGAAGGAAACCACTTTTCGCACTTGTGTTAGTGTTGAAAAACCACTTTTCGCACTGGTGTTAGTGAAGGAAACCACTTTTCACACTTGTGTTAGTGTTGAAAACCCACTTTTCGCACTTGTGTTAGTGTTGAAAATCCACTTTTCCCACTTGTGTTGGTGCAGGAAACCACTTTTCGCACTTGTGTCAATGTTGAAAAACTAGTTTTCGCACTTGTGTTGGTGTTGAAAAACCACTTTTCGCACTTGTGTTAGTGTTGAAAACCCACTTTTCGCACTTGTGTTAGTGTCGAAAAACCACTTTTCGCGCTTGTGTTGGTGTTGAAAACCCACTTTTCGCACATGTGTTCGTGAAGGAAACCACTTTTCGCACTTGTGTTGGTGAAGGAAACCACTTTTCTCACTTGTGTTAGTGTTGAAAACCCACTTTTCGCACATGTGTTGGTGTTGAAAACCCACTTTTCGCACATGTGTTAGTGAAGGAAACCACTTTTCGCACTTGTGTTAGTGTTGAAAACCCATTTATCGCACTTGTGTTGGTGCAGGAAACCACTTTTGCACTTGTTTTAGTGTGGAAAAACCACTTTTTGCACTTGTGTTAGTGTTGAAAAACCACTGTTCGCACTTGTGTTAGTGTTGAAAATCCACTTTTCGCACTTGTGTTGGTGTAGGAAACCACTTTCCGCACTTGTGTTAGTGTTGAAAAACCACTTTTCGCACTTGTGTTAGTGTTGAAAAACCACTTTTCGCATTTGTGTTAGTGTTGAAAACCCACTTTTCGCACATGCGTTAGTGAAGGAAACTACTTTTCGCACTTGTGTTAGTGTTGAAAAACCACTTTTCGCACTTGTGTTAGTGTTGAAAAACCACTTTTCGCACTTGTGTTAGTGTTGAAAACCCACTTTTCGCACTTGTGTTAGTGTCGAAAAACCACTTTTCGCGCTTGTGTTGGTGTTGAAAACCCACTTTTCGCACATGTGTTAGTGAAGGAAACCACTTTTCGCACTTGTGTTGGTGAAGGAAACCACTTTTCTCACTTGTGTTAGTGTTGAAAACCCACTTTTCGCACATGTGTTGGTGTTGAAAACCCACTTTTCGCACATGTGTTAGTGAAGGAAACCACTTTTCGCACTTGTGTTAGTGTTGAAAACCCATTTATCGCACTTGTGTTGGTGCAGGAAACCACTTTTGCACTTGTTTTAGTGTGGAAAAAACACTTTTTGCACTTGTGTTAGTGTTGAAAAACCACTGTTCGCACTTGTGTTAGTGTTGAAAATCCACTTTTCGCACTTGTGTTGGTGTAGGAAACCACTTTCCGCACTTGTGTTAGTGTTGAAAAACCACTTTTCGCACTTGTGTTAGTGTTGAAAAACCACTTTTCGCATTTGTGTTAGTGTTGAAAACCCACTTTTCGCACATGCGTTAGTGAAGGAAACCACTTTTCGCACTTGTGTTAGTGTTGAAAAACCACTTTTTGCACTTGTGTTAGTGTTGAAAAACCACTTTTCGCACTTGTGTTAGTGAAGGAAACCACTTTTCGCACTTGTGTTAGTGTTGAAAAGCCACTTTTCGCACTTGTGATAGTGTTGAAAATCCACTTTTCCCACTTGTGTTAGTGAAGGAAACCACTTTTGGCACTTGTGTTAGTGTTGAAAACCCACTTTTCACACTTGTGATAGTGTTGAAAATCCACTTTTCCCACTTGTGTTAGTGAAGGAAACCACTTTTGGCACTTGTGTTAGTGTTGAAAAAACACTTTTCGCACTTGTGTTAGTGTTGAAAAACCACTTTTCGCACTGGTGTTGGTGAAGGAAACCACTTTTCGCACTTGTGTTAGTGTTGTAAATCCACTTTTCGCACTTGTGTTAGTGTTGAAAATCCACTTTTCCCACTTGTGTTAGTGAAGGAAACCACTTTTCGCACTTGTGTTAGTGTTGAAAACCCACTTTTCGCACTTGTGTTAGTGTTGAAAATCCACTCTTCCCACTTGTGTTGGTGTAGGAAACCCCTTTTCGCACTTGTGTTAGTGTTGAAAACCCACTTTTCACACATGTGTTAGTGAAGGAAACCACTTTTCGCACTTGTGTTAGTGTTGAAAATCCACTTTTCCCACTTGTGTTAGTGAAGGAAACGACTTTTCGCACTTGTGTTAGTGTTGAAAAACCACTTTTCGCACTTGTGTTGGTGTTGAAAACCCACTTTTCGCACATGTGTTAGTGAAGGAAACCACTTTTCGCACTTGTGTTAGTGTTGAAAACCCATTTATCGCACTTGTGTTGGTGCAGGAAACCACTTTTGCACTTGTTTTAGTGTGGAAAAACCACTTTTTGCACTTGTGTTAGTGTTGAAAAACCACTGTTCGCACTTGTGTTAGTGTTGAAAATCCACTTTTCGCACTTGTGTTGGTGTAGGAAACCACTTTCCGCACTTGTGTTAGTGTTGAAAAACCACTTTTCGCACTTGTGTTAGTGTTGAAAAACCACTTTTCGCATTTGTGTTAGTGTTGAAAACCCACTTTTCGCACATGCGTTAGTGAAGGAAACCACTTTTCGCACTTGTGTTAGTGTTGAAAAACCACTTTTCGCACTTGTGTTAGTGTTGAAAAACCACTTTTCGCACTTGTGTTAGTGTTGAAAACCCACTTTTCGCACTTGTGTTAGTGTCGAAAAACCACTTTTCGCGCTTGTGTTGGTGTTGAAAACCCACTTTTCGCACATGTGTTAGTGAAGGAAACCACTTTTCGCACTTGTGTTGGTGAAGGAAACCACTTTTCTCACTTGTGTTAGTGTTGAAAACCCACTTTTCGCACATGTGTTGGTGTTGAAAACCCACTTTTCGCACATGTGTTAGTGAAGGAAACCACTTTTCGCACTTGTGTTAGTGTTGAAAACCCATTTATCGCACTTGTGTTGGTGCAGGAAACCACTTTTGCACTTGTTTTAGTGTGGAAAAACCACTTTTTGCACTTGTGTTAGTGTTGAAAACCCACTTATCGCACTTGTGTTGGTGCAGGAAACCACTTTTGCACTTGTATTAGTGTGGAAAAACCACTTTTTGCACCTGTGTTAGTGTTGAAAAACCACTGTTCGCACTTGTGTTAGTGTTGAAAATCCACTTTTCGCACTTGTGTTGGTGTTGAAAACCCACTTTTCGCACATGTGTTAGTGAAGGAAACCACTTTTCGCACTTGTGTTAGTGTTGAAAACCCATTTATCGCACTTGTGTTGGTGCAGGAAACCACTTTTCACACTTGTGTTAGTGTTGAAAAACCACTTTTCGCACTTGTGTTAGTGTTGAAAACCCACTTATCGCACTTGTGTTGGTGCAGGAAACCACTTTTGCACTTGTATTAGTGTGGAAAAACCACTTTTTGCACCTGTGTTAGTGTTGAAAAACCACTGTTCGCACTTGTGTTAGTGTTGAAAATCCACTTTTCGCACTTGTGTTGGTGTTGAAAAACCACTTTTCCCACTTGTGTTAGTGAAGGAAACCACTTTTCGCACTTGTGTTAGTGTTGAAAAACCACTTTTCGCACTTGTGTTAGTGTTGAAAATCCACTTTTCACACTGGTGTTAGTGAAGGAAACCACTTTTCGCACTTGTGTTAGTGTTGAAAAACCTCTTATCGCACTTGTGCTTGTGTTGCAAAAGCACGTTGACACTTGTGTTAGTGTTGCAAAACCACTTTCGCACTTGTGTTAGTGTTGCAAAACCACTTTTGCACTTGTGTTAGTGTTGCAAAACCACTTTCGCAATTGTGTTGTTGTTGCAAAAAGCACTTTCCGCACTCGTACTGGCGTTCAAAACAACTTACCGCACTTGTATTAGTGTTGCAAAATGACTAATCACACTTGTGTTAGTGTTGCAAATCCACTTTTCACACTTGCGCTAGTGTTGAAAACCACAATTCGCATTTGTCTTAGTGTTGCAAAACGACTTTTCGCATTTGTGTTAGTGTTGCAAAACCACTTTTCGCACTTGTGCTGGCATTGAAAACCACTTTCCAGCCTAGAGCTTGTGCTGCAGAACCACTTTTGTCACGTGTGCTGGCATTGAAAACCACTTTTATCACATCTGCTAGTGTTGAAAACCACTTTTTGCACTTGTGTTAGTTTTGCAAAACCACTTTCCACACTTGTGCTGGCATTGAAAACCACTTTTAGCACATCTGCTGGTGTTGAAAACCACTTTTCGCGCTCCTGTTAGTGCTTAAAACCACTTTTTGCACTTGTGTTAGTGTTGAAAAACCACTTTTCGCACTTGTGTTGGTGCAGGAAACCACTTTTGCACTTGTATTAGTGTGGAAAACCACTTTTCGCACTTGTGTTAGTGTTGAAAAACCACTTTTCGCACTGGTGTTAGTGAAGGAAACCACTTTTCGCACTTGTGTTAGTGTTGAAAAACCACTTTTCGCACTGGTGTTAGTGAAGGAAACCACTTTTCACACTTGTGTTAGTGTTGAAAACCCACTTTTCGCACTTGTGTTAGTGTTGAAAATCCACTTTTCCCACTTGTGTTGGTGCAGGAAACCACTTTTCGCACTTGTGTCAGTGTTGAAAAACTAGTTTTCGCACTTGTGTTGGTGTTGAAAAACCACTTTTCGCACTTGTGTTAGTGTTGAAAACCCACTTTTCGCACTTGTGTTAGTGTCGAAAAACCACTTTTCGCGCTTGTGTTGGTGTTGAAAACCCACTTTTCGCACATGTGTTCGTGAAGGAAACCACTTTTCGCACTTGTGTTGGTGAAGGAAACCACTTTTCTCACTTGTGTTAGTGTTGAAAACCCACTTTTCGCACATGTGTTGGTGTTGAAAACCCACTTTTCGCACATGTGTTAGTGAAGGAAACCACTTTTCGCACTTGTGTTAGTGTTGAAAACCCATTTATCGCACTTGTGTTGGTGCAGGAAACCACTTTTGCACTTGTTTTAGTGTGGAAAAACCACTTTTTGCACTTGTGTTAGTGTTGAAAAACCACTGTTCGCACTTGTGTTAGTGTTGAAAATCCACTTTTCGCACTTGTGTTGGTGTAGGAAACCACTTTCCGCACTTGTGTTAGTGTTGAAAAACCACTTTTCGCACTTGTGTTAGTGTTGAAAAACCACTTTTCGCATTTGTGTTAGTGTTGAAAACCCACTTTTCGCACATGCGTTAGTGAAGGAAACCACTTTTCGCACTTGTGTTAGTGTTGAAAAACCACTTTTCGCACTTGTGTTAGTGTTGAAAAACCACTTTTCGCACTTGTGTTAGTGTTGAAAACCCACTTTTCGCACTTGTGTTAGTGTCGAAAAACCACTTTTCGCGCTTGTGTTGGTGTTGAAAACCCACTTTTCGCACATGTGTTAGTGAAGGAAACCACTTTTCGCACTTGTGTTGGTGAAGGAAACCACTTTTCTCACTTGTGTTAGTGTTGAAAACCCACTTTTCGCACATGTGTTGGTGTTGAAAACCCACTTTTCGCACATGTGTTAGTGAAGGAAACCACTTTTCGCACTTGTGTTAGTGTTGAAAACCCATTTATCGCACTTGTGTTGGTGCAGGAAACCACTTTTGCACTTGTTTTAGTGTGGAAAAAACACTTTTTGCACTTGTGTTAGTGTTGAAAAACCACTGTTCGCACTTGTGTTAGTGTTGAAAATCCACTTTTCGCACTTGTGTTGGTGTAGGAAACCACTTTCCGCACTTGTGTTAGTGTTGAAAAACCACTTTTCGCACTTGTGTTAGTGTTGAAAAACCACTTTTCGCATTTGTGTTAGTGTTGAAAACCCACTTTTCGCACATGCGTTAGTGAAGGAAACCACTTTTCGCACTTGTGTTAGTGTTGAAAAACCACTTTTTGCACTTGTGTTAGTGTTGAAAAACCACTTTTCGCACTTGTGTTAGTGAAGGAAACCACTTTTCGCACTTGTGTTAGTGTTGAAAATCCACTTTTCGCACTTGTGATAGTGTTGAAAATCCACTTTTCCCACTTGTGTTAGTGAAGGAAACCACTTTTGGCACTTGTGTTAGTGTTGAAAACCCACTTTTCACACTTGTGATAGTGTTGAAAATCCACTTTTCCCACTTGTGTTAGTGAAGGAAACCACTTTTGGCACTTGTGTTAGTGTTGAAAAAACACTTTTCGCACTTGTGTTAGTGTTGAAAAACCACTTTTCGCACTGGTGTTGGTGAAGGAAACCACTTTTCGCACTTGTGTTAGTGTTGAAAATCCACTTTTCGCACTTGTGTTAGTGTTGAAAATCCACTTTTTCCACTTGTGTTAGTGAAGGAAACCACTTTTCGCACTTGTGTTAGTGTTGAAAACCCACTTTTCGCACTTGTGTTAGTGTTGAAAATCCACTCTTCCCACTTGTGTTGGTGTAGGAAACCCCTTTTCGCACTTGTGTTAGTGTTGAAAACCCACTTTTCACACATGTGTTAGTGAAGGAAACCACTTTTCGCACTTGTGTTAGTGTTGAAAATCCACTTTTCCCACTTGTGTTAGTGAAGGAAACGACTTTTCGCACTTGTGTTAGTGTTGAAAAACCACTTTTCGCACTTGTGTTGGTGTTGAAAACCCACTTTTCGCACATGTGTTAGTGAAGGAAACCACTTTTCGCACTTGTGTTAGTGTTGAAAACCCATTTATCGCACTTGTGTTGGTGCAGGAAACCACTTTTGCACTTGTTTTAGTGTGGAAAAACCACTTTTTGCACTTGTGTTAGTGTTGAAAAACCACTGTTCGCACTTGTGTTAGTGTTGAAAATCCACTTTTCGCACTTGTGTTGGTGTAGGAAACCACTTTCCGCACTTGTGTTAGTGTTGAAAAACCACTTTTCGCACTTGTGTTAGTGTTGAAAAACCACTTTTCGCATTTGTGTTAGTGTTGAAAACCCACTTTTCGCACATGCGTTAGTGAAGGAAACCACTTTTCGCACTTGTGTTAGTGTTGAAAAACCACTTTTCGCACTTGTGTTAGTGTTGAAAAACCACTTTTCGCACTTGTGTTAGTGTTGAAAACCCACTTTTCGCACTTGTGTTAGTGTCGAAAAACCACTTTTCGCGCTTGTGTTGGTGTTGAAAACCCACTTTTCGCACATGTGTTAGTGAAGGAAACCACTTTTCGCACTTGTGTTGGTGAAGGAAACCACTTTTCTCACTTGTGTTAGTGTTGAAAACCCACTTTTCGCACATGTGTTGGTGTTGAAAACCCACTTTTCGCACATGTGTTTGTGAAGGAAACCACTTTTCGCACTTGTGTTAGTGTTGAAAACCCATTTATCGCACTTGTGTTGGTGCAGGAAACCACTTTTGCACTTGTTTTAGTGTGGAAAAACCACTTTTTGCACTTGTGTTAGTGTTGAAAAACCACTGTTCGCACTTGTGTTAGTGTTGAAAATCCACTTTTCGCACTTGTGTTGGTGTAGGAAACCACTTTCCGCACTTGTGTTAGTGTTGAAAAACCACTTTTCGCACTTGTGTTAGTGTTGAAAAACCACTTTTCGCATTTGTGTTAGTGTTGAAAACCCACTTTTCGCACATGCGTTAGTGAAGGAAACCACTTTTCGCACTTGTGTTAGTGTTGAAAAACCACTTTTCGCACTTGTGTTAGTGTTGAAAAACCACTTTTCGCACTTGTGTTAGTGAAGGAAACCACTTTTCGCACTTGTGTTAGTGTTGAAAATCCACTTTTCGCACTTGTGATAGTGTTGAAAATCCACTTTTCCCACTTGTGTTAGTGAAGGAAACCACTTTTGGCACTTATGTTAGTGTTGAAAACCCACTTTTCACACTTGTGATAGTGTTGAAAATCCACTTTTCCCACTTGTGTTAGTGAAGGAAACCACTTTTGGCACTTGTGTTAGTGTTGAAAAAACACTTTTCGCACTTGTGTTAGTGTTGAAAAACCACTTTTCGCACTGGTGTTGGTGAAGGAAACCACTTTTCGCACTTGTGTTAGTGTTGAAAATCCACTTTTCGCACTTGTGTTAGTGTTGAAAATCCACTTTTCCCACTTGTGTTAGTGAAGGAAACCACTTTTCGCACTTGTGTTAGTGTTGAAAACCCACTTTTCGCACTTGTGTTAGTGTTGAAAATCCACTCTTCCCACTTGTGTTGGTGTAGGAAACCCCTTTTCGCACTTGTGTTAGTGTTGAAAACCCACTTTTCACACATGTGTTAGTGAAGGAAACCACTTTTCGCACTTGTGTTAGTGTTGAAAATCCACTTTTCCCACTTGTGTTAGTGAAGGAAACGACTTTTCGCACTTGTGTTTGTGTTGAAAAACCACTTTTCGCACTTGTGTTAGTGTTGAAAAACCACTTTTCGCACTGGTGTTGGTGAAGGAAACCACTTTTCGCACTTGTGTTAGTGTTGAAAATCCACTTTTCCCACTTGTGTTAGTGTTGAAAATCCACTTTTCCCACTTGTGTTAGTGAAGGAAACCACTTTTCGCACTTGTGTTAGTGTTGAAAACCCACTTTTCGCACTTGTGTTAGTGTTGAAAACCCACTTTTCGCACTTGTGTTAGTGTTGAAAATCCACTTTTCCCGCTTGTGTTGGTGTAGGAAACCACTTTTCGCACTTGTGTTAGTGTTGAAAAACCACTTTTCGCACTTGTGTTGGTGCAGGAAACCACTTTTGCACTTGTATTAGTGTGGAAAAACCACTTTTCGCACTTGTGTTAGTGTTGAAAAACCACTTTTCGCACTTGTGTTAGTGTTGAAAACCCACTTATCGCACTTGTGTTGGTGCAGGAAACCACTTTTGCACTTGTATTATTGTGGAAAAAACCACTTTTTGCACCTGTGTTAGTGTTGAAAAACCACTGTTCGCACTTGTGTTAGTGTTGAAAATCCACTTTTCGCACTTGTGTTGGTGTAGGAAACCACTTTCCGCACTTGTGTTAGTGTTGAAAAACCACTTTTCGCACTTGTGTTAGTGTTGAAAAACCACTTTTCGCATTTGTGTTAGTGTTGAAAACCCACTTTTCGCACATGTGTTAGTGAAGGAAACCACTTTTCGCACTTGTGTTAGTGTTGAAAAACCACATTTCGCACTTGTGTTAGTGTTGAAAACCCACTTTTCGCACTTGTGATAGTGTTGAAAATCCACTTTTCCCACTTGTGTTAGTGAAGGAAACCACTTTTGGCACTTGTGTTAGTGTTGAAAAACCACTTTTCGCACTTGTGTTAGTGTTGAAAAACCACTTTTGCGCACTGGTGTTGGTGAAGGAAACCACTTTTCGCACTTGTGTTAGTGTTGAAAATCCACTTTTCGCACTTGTGTTAGTGTTGAAAATCCACTTTTCCCACTTGTGTTAGTGAAGGAAACCACTTTTCGCACTTGTGTTAGTGTTGAAAACCCACTTTTCGCACTTGTGTTTCTGTTGAAAATCCACTCTTCCCAGTTGTGTTGGTGTAGGAAACCCATTTTCGCACTTGTGTTAGTGTTGAAAACCCACTTTTCGCACATGTGTTAGTGAAGGAAACCACTTTTCGCACTTGTGTTAGTGTTGAAAAACCACTTTTCGCACTTGTGTTAGTGTTGAAAAACCACTTTTTGCACTTGTGTTAGTGAAGGAAACCACTTTTCGTACTTGTGTTAGTGTTGAAAACCCACTTTTCGCACTTGTGTTAGTGTTGAAAATCCACTTTTCCCACTTGTGTTAGTGAAGGAAACGACTTTTCGCACTTGTGTTAGTGTTGAAAAACCACTTTTCGCACTTGTATTAGTGTTGAAAAACCACTTTTTTGCACTGGTGTTGGTGAAGGAAACCACTTTTCGCACTTGTGTTAGTGTTGAAAAACCACTTTTCGCACTTGTGTTAGTGTTGAAAACCCACTTATCGCACTTGTGTTGGTGCAGGAAACCACTTTTGCACTTGTATTGGTGTGGAAAAACCACTTTTTGCACCTGTGTTAGTGTTGAAAAACCACTGTTCGCACTTGTGTTAGTGTTGAAAATCCACTTTTCACACTTGTGTTGGTGTTGAAAAACCACTTTTCCCACTTGTGTTAGTGAAGGAAACCACTTTTCGCACTTGTGTTAGTGTTGAAAAACCACTTTTCGCACTTTTCGCAAAGTGAAAAACCACTTTTCGCACTTGTGTTAGTGTTGAAAATCCACTTTTCACACTGGTGTTAGTGAAGGAAACCACTTTTCGCACTTGTGTTAGTGTTGAAAAACCTCTTATCGCACTTGTGCTCATGTTGCAAAAGCACGTTGACACTTGTGTTAGTGTTGCAAAACCACTTTCGCACTTGTGTTAGTGTTGCAAAACCACTTTCGCACTTGTGTTAGTGTTGCAAAACCACTTTCGCAATTGTGTTGTTGTTGCAAAAAGCACTTTCCGCACTCGTACTGGCGTTCAAAACAACTTACCGCACTTGTATTAGTGTTGCAAAATGACTAATCACACTTGTGTTAGTGTTGCAAATCCACTTTTCACACTTGCGCTAGTGTTGAAAACCACAATTCGCATTTGTCTTAGTGTTGCAAAACGACTTTTCGCACTTGTGTTAGTGTTGCAAAACCACTTTTCGCACTTGTGCTGGCATTGAAAACCACTTTCCAGCCTAGAGCTTGTGCTGCAGAACCACTTTTGTCACGTGTGCTGGCATTGAAAACCACTTTTATCACATCTGCTAGTGTTGAAATCCACTTTTTGCACTTGTGTTAGTGTTGCAAAACCACTTTCCACACTTGTCATGGCATTGAAAACCACTTTTAGCACATCTGCTAGTGTTGAAAACCACTTTTCGCGCTCCTGTTAGTGCTTAAAACCACTTTTTGCACTTGTGTTAGTGTTGAAAAACCACTTTTCGCACTTGTGTTGGTGCAGGAAACCACTTTTGCACTTGTATTAGTGTGGAAAACCACTTTTCGCACTTGTGTTAGTGTTGAAAAACCACTTTTCGCACTGGCGTTAGTGAAGGAAACCACTTTTCGCACTTGTGTTAGTGTTGAAAAACCACTTTTCGCACTTGTGTTAGTGTTGAAAAACCACTTTTCGCACTTGTGTTAGTGTTGAAAAACCACTTTTCGCACTTGTGTTAGTGTTGCAAAACCACTTTTCGCACTTGTGCTGGCATTGAAAACCACTTTCCAGCCTAGAGCTTGTGCTGCAGAACCACTTTTGTCACGTGTGCTGGCATTGAAAACCACTTTTATCACATCTGCTAGTGTTGAAAACCACTTTTTGCACTTGTTTTAGTGTTGCAAAACCACTTTCCACACTTGTGCTGGCATTGAAAACCACTTTTAGCACATCTGCTAGTGTTGAAAAACCACTTTTCGCACTTGTGTTTGTGCAGGAAACCACTTTTGCACTTGTATTAGTGTGGAAAACCACTTTTCGCACTTGTGTTAGTGTTGAAAAAACACTTTTCACACTTGTGTTGGTGCAGGAAACCACTTTTGCACTTGTATTAGTGTGGAAAACCACTTTTCGCACTTGTGTTAGTGTTGAAAAAACACTTTTCGCACTGGTGTTAGTAAAGGAAACCACTTTTCGCACTTGTGTTAGTGTTGAAAAACCACTTTTCGCACTGGTGTTAGTGAAGGAAACCACTTTTCACACTTGTGTTAGTGTTGAAAACCCACTTTTCGCACTTCTGTTAGTGTTGAAAATCCACTTTTCCCACTTGTGTTGGTGCAGGAAACCACTTTTCGCACTTGTGTCAGTGTTGAAAAACTAGTTTTCGCACTTGTGTTGGTGTTGAAAAACCACTTTTCGCACTTGTGTTGGTGTTGAAAAACCACTTTTCCCACTTGTGTTAGTGAAGGAAACCACTTTTCGCACTTGTGTTAGTGTTGAAAAACCACTTTTCGCACTTGTGTTAGTGTTGAAAATCCACTTTTCACACTGGTGTTAGTGAAGGAAACCACTTTTCGCACTTGTGTTAGTGTTGAAAAACCTCTTATCGCACTTGTGCTCGTGTTGCAAAAGCACGTTGACACTTGTGTTAGTGTTGCAAAACCACTTTCGCACTTGTGTTAGTGTTGCAAAACCACTTTCGCACTTGTGTTAGTGTTGCAAAACCACTTTCGCAATTGTGTTGTTGTTGCAAAAAGCACTTTCCGCACTCGTACTGGCGTTCAAAACAACTTACCGCACTTGTATTAGTGTTGCAAAATGACTAATCACACTTGTGTTAGTGTTGCAAATCCACTTTTCACACTTGCGCTAGTGTTGAAAACCACAATTCGCATTTGTCTTAGTGTTGCAAAACGACTTTTCGCACTTGTGTTAGTGTTGAAAAACCACTTTTCGCACTTCTGTTAGTGTTGAAAATCCACTTTTCCCACTTGTGTTGGTGCAGGAAACCACTTTTCGCACTTGTGTCAGTGTTGAAAAACTAGTTTTCGCACTTGTGTTAGTGTTGAAAAACCACTTTTCGCACTTGTGTTAGTATTGAAAAACCACTTTTCGCACTTGTGTTGGTGCAGGAAACCACTTTTCGCACTTGTGTTAGTGTTGAAAACCCACTTTTCGCACTTGTGTTCGTGTTGAAAATCCACTTTTCCCACTTGTGCTGGTGAAGGAAACCACTTTTCGCACTTGTGTTAGTGTTGAAAAACCACTTTTCGCACTTGTATTAGTGTTGAAAAACCACTTTTTGCACTTGTGTTAGTGAAGGATCTAGTGTGTGTGTGTTAGTGAAGCTTGCAAGTCTAAGTCTAAGTCTAACCCCTAACCCCTAACCCTAAACCTAACCCTAACCCTAACCCTAACAAGTCTAACAACCCCTAACCCTAACCCTAACCCTAACCCTAACCCTAACCCTAACAACCCTAACCCTAACCCTAACCCTAACCCTAACCCTAACCCCTAACCCCTAACCCCTAACCCTAATAACCCTAACCTTAACCCTAACCCTAACCCTAACCCTAACCCTAACAGGGGGAGGGGGTAGGGGGGACAGGGAGTAGGGGGACAGGGAGTAGGGGGTAGGGGGACAGGAAGTAAGGGGACAGGGGGTAGGGGAACAGGGAGTAGGGGAACAGGGGGTAGGGGGTAGGGGGACAGGGGGTAGGGGGGTAGGGGAACAGGGGGTAGGGGGACAGGGGGCAGGGGAACAGGGAGTAGGGGGGACAGGGGGTAGGGGAACAGGGAGTAGGGGAACAGGGGGAGGGGGTAGGGGGTAGGGGGGACAGGGAGTAGGGGGACAGGGGGTAGGGGAACAGGGGGTAGGCGAACAGGGGGTAGGGGAACAGGCGGTAGGGGAACAGGGGGTAGGGGGACAGGGGGTAGGGGGGTAGGGGAACAGGGGGTAGGGGGGACAGGGGGTAGGGGAACAGGGAGTAGGGGGGACAGGGGGTAGGGGAACAGGGAGTAGGGGAACAGGGGGAGGGGGTAGGGGGACAGGGGGGAGGGGGACAGGGGGGAGGGGGACAGGGGGGTAGGGGAACAGGGAGTAGGGGGACAGGGGGTAGGGGGACAGGGGGTAGGGGAACAGGGGGTAGGGGGACAGGGGGTAGGGGGACAGGGGGTAGGGGAACAGGGGGTAGGGGGTAGGGGGACAGGGGAGGGGGTAGGGGAACAGGGGGTAGGGGGTAGGGGGTAGGGGGACAGGGGGTCGGGGGATAGGGGAACAGGGAGTAGGGGGACAGGGGGTAGGGGGACAGGGGGTAGGGGAACAGGGGGTAGGGGAACAGGGAGTAGGGGAACAGGGAGTAGGGGGAACAGGGAGTAGGGGGGCAGGGGGGGTAGGGGAGCAGGGAGTAGGGGGACAGGGGGTAGGGGGACAGGGGGTAGGGGAACAGGGAGTAGGGGGACAGGGAGTAGGGGGACAGGGGGTAGGGGAGCAGGAAGTAGGGGGACAGGGGGGTAGGGGAGCAGGGAGTAGGGGGACAGGGGGTAGGGGAACAGGGGGTAGGGGAACAGGGAGTATGGGGACAGGGGGTAGGGGAACAGGGGGTAGGGGGGGTAGGGGGGACAGGGGGGGTAGGGGAACAGGGGGGTAGGGGGACAGGGGGGTCGGGGGACAGGGGGTAGGGGAACAGGGAGTAGGGGGACAGGGGGTAGGGGGGACAGGGGGGTAGGGGAACAGGGGGTAGGGGAACAGGGGGGTAGGGGAACAGGGAGTAGGGGAACAGGGGGAGGGGGTAGGGGAACAGGGGGTAGGGGGACAGGGGGGTAGGGGAACAGGGAGTAGGGGAACAGGGGGTAGGGGGACAGGGGGTAGGGGAACAGGGGGGTAGGGGGACAGGGGGTAGGGGAACAGGGGGTAGGGGGGTAGAGGGACAGGGGGAGGGGGTAGGGGAACAGGGGGTAGGGGGTAGGGGGACAGGGGGTCGGGGGACAGGGGGTAGGGGAACAGGGAGTAGGGGGACAGGTGGTAGGGGGGACAGGGGGTAGGGGAACAGGGGGTAGGGGAACAGGGAGTAGGGGAACAGGGGAGGGGGTAGGGAACAGGGGGAGGGGGTAGGGGAACAGGGGGTAGGGGGTAGGGGGACAGGGGGTCGGGGGACAGGGGGGTAGGGGAACAGGGAGTAGGGGGACAGGGGGTAGGGGGACAGGGGGTAGGGGAACAGGGGGTAGGGGGTAGGGGGACAGGGGGGGTAGGGAGACAGGGGGGTAGGGGAACTGGGAGTAGGGGGACAGGGGGTAGGGGAACAGGGAGTAGGGGAACAGGGGGAGGGGGTAGGGGAACAGGGGGTAGGGGGGTAGGGGGACAGGGGGTTGGGGGACAGGGGGGTAGGGGAACAGGGAGTAGGGGGGACAGGGGGTAGGGGGACAGGGGGGTAGGGGAACAGGGAGTAGGGGAACAGGGGGAGGGGGTAGGGAAACAGGCGGAGGGGGGTAGGGGAACAGGGGGTAGGGGGACAGGGGGTCGGGGGACAGGGGGTAGGGGAACAGGGAGTAGGGGGTAGGGGAACAGGGGGTAGGGGGGCAGGGGGTAGGGGGACAGGGGGTAGGGGAGCAGGGGGACAGGGGTAGGGGAGCAGGGAGTAGGGGGACAGGGGGGTAGGGGGACAGGGGGTAGGGGGAACAGGGAGTAGGGGGTAGGGGAACAGGGGGTAGGGGGGTAGGGGACAGGGGGGTAGGGGAACAGGGGGTAGGGGGACAGGGGGTAGGGGAACAGGGGGTAGGGGGACAGGGGGTAGGGGGGTAGGGGAACAGGGGGACAGGGGGGTAGGGGGGTAGGGAGTAGGGGGGACAGGGGGTAGGGGGGACAGAACAGGGAGTAGGGGAACAGGGGGAGGGGGTAGGGAAACAGGGGGAGGGGGTAGGGGACAGGGGGTAGGGGGACAGGGGGTCGGGGGACAGGGGGGTAGGGGAACAGGGAGTAGGGGGACAGGGGGTAGGGGGGACAGGGGGTAGGGGAACAGGGGGTAGGGGGGTAGGGGGACAGGGGGGGTAGGGGGACAGGGTGTAGGGGAACAGGGAGTAGGGGGACAGGGGGTAGGGGAACAGGGGAGTAGGGGGCAGGGGGTAGGGGAGCAGGGGGTAGGGGAGTAGGGAGTAGGTGGACAGGGGGTAGGGGGACAGGGGGTAGGGGAACAGGGAGTAGGGGGACAGGGGGTAGGGGAACAGGGGGTAGGGGGGTAGGGGGACAGGGGGTCGGGGGACAGGGGGGTAGGGGAACAGGGAGTAGGGGAGCAGGGAGTAGGGGAACAGGGGGAGGGGGTAGGGGGTCGGGGGACAGGGGGGTAGGGGAACAGGGAGTAGGGGGACAGGGGGTAGGGGAACAGGGAGTAGGGGAACAGGGGGAGGGGGTAGGGGGGTCGGGGGACAGGGGGGGTAGGGGAACAGGGAGTAGGGGGA
This sequence comes from Myxine glutinosa, assembly GCF_964187855.1. Taxonomy (NCBI): domain Eukaryota; kingdom Metazoa; phylum Chordata; class Myxini; order Myxiniformes; family Myxinidae; genus Myxine; species Myxine glutinosa. The sequence continues at coordinate 26,269 of NW_027618149.1, read as the reverse complement.
CAGGGGGTAGGGGAACAGGGGGGTAGGGGGGTAGGGGGACAGGGGGGTAGGGGGACAGGGTGTAGGGGAACAGGGAGTAGGGGGACAGGGGGTAGGGGAACAGGGGGTAGGGGGCAGGGGGGTAGGGGAGCAGGGGGTAGGGGAGTAGGGAGTAGGTGGACAGGGGGTAGGGGGACAGGGGGTAGGGGAACAGGGGACAGGGGGACAGGGGGGGTAGGGGGACAGGGGAGCAGGGAGTAGGGGGACAGGGGGTCGGGGAACAGGGGTAGGCGAACAGGGAGTAGGGGGGCAGGGGGGTAGGGGGACAGGGGGTAGGGGGCAGGGGTTAGGGGGACAGGGGGTAGGGGGCAGGGGTTAGGGGAGCAGGGGGGTAGGGGAGTAGGGAGTAGGTGGACAGGGGGTAGGGGGACAGGGGGGTAGGGGGGCAGGGGGTAGGGGGACAGGGGGTAGGGGAGCAGGGGGACAGGGGTACGGGAGCAGGGAGTAGGGGGACAGGGGTAGGGGGGACATGGGGTAGGGGAACAGGGAGTAGGGGGTAGGGGAACAGGGGGTAGGGGGGTAGGGGGACAGGGGGGTAGGGGAACTGGGAGTAGGGGGACAGGGGGTAGGGGAACAGGGGGTAGGGGGACAGGGGGGTAGGGGAACAGGGGGTAGGGGAACAGGGGGACAGGGGGTAGGGGGGTAGGGGAACAGGGGGTAGGGGGACAGGGGGTAGGGGGACAGGGGGTAGGGGAACAGGGGGTAGGGGGGTAGGGGGACAGGGGGTCGGGGGACAGGGGGTAGGGGAACAGGGAGTAGGGGAGCAGGGAGTAGGGGAACAGGGGGAGGGGGTAGGGGGGTCGGGGGACAGGGGGGGTAGGGGAACAGGGAGTAGGGGGACAGGGGGGTAGGGGAACAGGGAGTAGTGGAACAGGGAGTAGGGGAACAGGGGGAGGGGGTAGGGGGTCGGGGGACAGGGGGGTAGGGGAACAGGGAGTAGGGGGGACAGGGGGTAGGGGAACAGGGGGTAGGGGGTAGGGGGACAGGGGGTCGGGGGACAGGGGGGGTAGGGGAACAGGGAGTAGGGGAGCAGGGAGTAGGGGAACAGGGGGAGGGGGTAGGGGGAGGGGGACAGGGGGTAGGGGAACAGGGGGTAGGGGAACAGGGGGTAGGGGGACAGGGGGTAGGGGGACAGGGGGTAGGGGAGCAGGGAGTAGGGGAACAGGGGGAGGGGGTAGGGGGGTCGGGGGACAGGGGGGGTAGGGGAACAGGGAGTAGGGGGGACAGGGGGTAGGGGAACAGGGAGTAGGGGAACAGGGAGTAGGGAACAGGGGGTAGGGGGGTAGGGGGACAGGGGGTAGGGGAACAGGGGGGGTAGGGAACAGGGAGTAGGGGAACAGGGAGTAGGGGGGCAGGGGGTAGGGGGACAGGGGGGTAGGGGAGCAGGGGGACAGGGGGTAGGGGAGCAGGGAGTAGGGAGTAGGGGGACAGGGGGTAGGGGGACAGGGGGTAGGGGGACAGGGGTAGGGGAACAGGGGGTAGGGGGGGTAGGGGGAGTAGGGGAACAGGGGGTAGGGGGGACAGGGGGTAGGGGTAGGGGAGTGTCTCCCACGATGAAATGATATCTCCCGCGATGAATTGCTATCTTTCATGATGAAATGGTATCTCCCACGATGAAACGGAATCCCCCACGATGAAATAATATCTCCCACGATGAAATGGTATCTCCCAAGATGAAATGGTATCTCCCACGATGGATTGGTATCTCCAGAGATGAAATGGTCTCTCCCGCGATAAAATGATCTCTCCTGTGATGAAATGGTATCTCCCGAGATGAAGTGGTGTCTCGCGCGATGAAATGGTATCTCCCGCGATGAAAGGGATTCTCCCACGATGAAATGGAATCCCCCACGATGAAATAATATCTCCCACGATGAAATGGTATCTCCCGAGATGAAATGGTATCTCCCACGATGAATTGGTATCTCCAGAGATGAAATGGTCTCTCCCGCGATGAAATGATCTCTCCTGTGATAAAATGGTATCTCCCGAGATGAAGTGGTGTCTCCCGCGATGAAATGGTATCTCCCACGATGAAATGGAATCCCCCACGATGAAATAATATCTCCCAAGATGAAATGGTATCTCCCGAGATGAAATGGTATCTCCCACGATGAATTGGTATCTCCAGAGATGAAATGGTCTCTCCCACGATGAAATGATCTCTCCTGTGATGAAATGGTATCTCCCGAGATGAAGTGGTGCCTCCCGCGATGAAATGGTATCTCCTGTGATGAAATGGTATCTCCCACGATGAAATAGTATCTCCCACGATGAAATGGTATCTCCCGAGATGAAATGGTATCTTTCAAGATGAAATGGTGTCTCCCGCGATGAAATGGTATCTCTTGTGATGAAATGGTATCTCCCGAGATGAAGTGGTGTCTCCCGCGATGAAATGGTATCTCCTGTGATGAAATGGTATCTCCCGCGATGAAATAGTATCTCCCACGATGAAATGGTATCTCCCGAGATGAAATGGTGTCTCCCACGATAAAATGGTATCTCCCACGATGAAATGGAATCTCCCACAAAGAAATGATATCTCCCGTGATGAATTGCTATCTTTCACGATGAAATGGTATCTCCCACGATGAAACGGAATCCCCCACGATGAAATAATATCTCCCACGATGAAATGGTATCTCCCGAGATGAAATGATATCTCCCACGATGGATTGGTATCTCCAGAGTTGAAATGGTCTCTCCCGCGATGAATTGATCTCTCCTGTGATGAAATGGTATCTCCCATGATGAAATGGAATCTCCCACGATGAATTTGTATCTCCCGAGATGAAATGGTCTCTCCCGAGATGAAATGATATCTCCCACGATGGATTGGTATCTCCAGAGTTGAAATGGTCTCTCCCGTGATGAAATGACATCTCCTGTGATGAAATGGCATCTCCCGAGATGAAGTGGTGTCTCCCGAGATGAAATGCTATCTCCCACAATGAAATGATATCTCCGCGATGAAATAGTATCTCCCAAGATGAAATGGTATCTCCCGAGATGAAATGGTATCTCCCTAGATGAAATGGTATCTCCCGAGATGAAATGGTATCTCCCGAGATGAAATGGTATCTCCCATGATGAAATGGTATTTCCCGCGATGAATTGGTATCTCCCACGATGAAATGGAATCTCCCGAGATGAAATGGAATCTCCCAAGATGAAATGGTATCTCCCGAGATGAAATGGTATCTCCCACGATGAAATGGTATTTCCCGCGATGAAGTGGTATCTCCCACGATGAAATGGAATCTCCCGCGATGAAATGGTATCTCCCGCGATGAAATGGTATCTCCCACGATGAAATGGAATCTCCCGAGATGAATTGGTATCTCCCACTATGAAATGATATCTCCCGTGATTAAATGCTATCTCCCGCGATGAAATGGAATCTCCCGAGATGAAATGGTATCTCCCGAGATGAAATGGTACATCCTGTGATGAAATGGAATCTCCCACGATGAAATGGTATCTCCCACGATGAAATGGTATCTCCCGCGATGAAATGGAATCTCCCGAGATGAAATGGAATCTCCCGCGATGAAATGGAATCTCCCGAGATGAAATGGTATCTCCCGCGATGAAATGGAATCTCCCGCGATGAAATGGTCTCTCCCGAGATGAAATGGTCTCTCCCGTGATGAAATGACATCTCCCGCGATGAAATGGAATCTCCCGAGATGAAATGGTATCTCCCGAGATGAAATGGAATCTCCCGAGATGAAATGGAATCTCCCGAGATGAAATGGAATTCTCCCGCGAAGAAATGGAATCTCCCGCGATGAAATGGAATCTCCCGCGATGAAATGGTATCTCCCGCGATGAAATGGAATCTCCCGCGGTGAAATGGAATCTCCCGAGATGAAATGGAATTCTCCCGAGATGAAATGGAATCTCCCGCGATTAAATGGAATCTCCCGCGATGAAATGGAATCTCCCGCGATGAAATGGTATCTCCCGTGATGAAATGGAATCTCCCGCGATGAAATGGAATCTCCCGAGATGAAATGGAATCTCCCAAGATGAAATGGAATCTCCCGAGATGAAATGGTATCTCCCGCGATGAAATGGTATCTCCCGCGATGAAATGGAATCTCCCGCGATGAAATGGTATCTCCCGCGATGAAATGGAATCTCCCGCGATGAAATGGTATCTCCCGAGATGAAATGGAATCTCCCGAGATGAAATGGAATCTCCGGAGATGAAATGGAATCTCCCGTGATGAAATGGAATCTCCCGCAATGAAATGGAATCTCCCGCGATGAAATGGAATCTTCCGCGATGAAATGGAGTCTCCCGAGATGAAATGGAATCTCCCGCGATTAAATGGAATCTCCCGCGATGAAATGGTATCTCCCGAGATGAAATTGTATCTCCCGAGATGAAATGGAATCTCCCGAGATGAAATGGAATCTCCCGAGATGAAATGGAATCTCCCGTGATGAAATGGATTCTCCCACGATGAAATGGAATCTCCCGCGATGAAATGGAATCTCCCAAGATGAAATGGTATCTCCCAAGATGAAATGGAATCTCCCGAGATGAAATGGAATCTCCCGAGATGAAATGGAATCTCCCCCGATGAAATGGAATCTCCCGCGATGAAATGGTATCTCCCGCGATGAAATGGAATCTCCCGCGATGAAATGGAATCTCCCAGGATGAAATGGTATCTCCCGAGATGAAATGGTATATCCTGTGATGAAATAGAATCTCCCACGATGAAATGGTATCTCCCGCGATGAAATGGTATCTCCCGCGATGAAATGGAATCTCCTGAGATGAAATGGAATCTCCCGCGATGAAATGGAATCTCCCGAGATGAAATGGTATCTCCCGAGATGAAATGGTATATCCTGTGATGAAATGGAATCTCCCACGATGAAATGGATTCTCCCGCGATGAAATGGTATCTCCCGCGATGAAATGGAATCTCCCGCGATTAAATTGTATCTCCCACGATGAAATGGTATCTCCCGCGATGAAATGGAATCTCCCGCGATGAAATGGTATCTCCCGCGATGAAATGGTATCTCCCACGATGAAATGGAATCTCCCGCGATGAAATGGTATCTCCCGCGATGAAATGGTATCTCCCGCGATGAATTGCTATCTTCCGCGATGAAATGGTATCTCCCACGATGAAATGGTATCTCCCACGATGAAATTATATCTCCCGCGATGAAATGGTATCTCCCGAGATGAAATGGTATCTCCCGAGATTAAATGGTGTCTCCCGCGATGAAATGGTGTCTCCTGTGATGAATTTTATCTCCCACGATGAAATGGTATCTCCCGAGATGAAATGGTATCTCCCGAGATGAAATGGTATCTCCCGAGATGAAATGGTGTCTCCCTCGATGAAATGGTATCTCTTGTGATGAATTGGTATCTCCCACGATGAAATGGTATCTTCCCGCGAAGAAATGGTAGCTCCCACGATGAAATGGAATCTCCTGCGATGAAATGGTATCTCGCGCGATGAAATGGAATCTTCCACGATGAAATGATATCTCGCGCAATGAAATTGAATCTCCCGCGATGAAATGGTATCTCGCGCAATGAAATGGAATCTCTCATGATGAAATGGAATCTCCCGCAATGAAATGGTATCTCGCGCGATGAAATGGAATCTCCCGCGATGAAATGGTATCTCTTGTGATGAATTGGTATCTCCCACGATGAAATGGTATCTTCCCGCGAATAAATGGTAGCTCCCACGATGAAATGGAATCTCCCGCGATGAAATGGTATCTCGCGCGATGAAATGGAATCTTCCACGATGAAATGGAATCTCCCACGATTAAATGGAATCTCCCACGATTAAATGATATCTTGCGCGATGAAATTGAATCTCCCGTGATGAAATGGTATCTCGCGCGATGAAATGGAATCTCCCGCGATGAAATGGTATCTCTCGCGATGAAATGGAATCTTCCACAATGAAATGGAATCTCCCACAATGAAATGGAATCTCCCGCGATGAAATGGTATCTCGCATGATGAAATGGAATCTTCCACAATGAAATGGAATCTCCCACGATGAAATGATATCTCCCGCGTTGAATTGCTATCTTTCGCGATGAAATGGAATCCCCCACGATGAAATAATATCTCCCACGATGAAATGGTATCTCCCGAGATGAAATGGTATCTCCCACGATGAAATGGTATCTCCCGAGATGAAATGGTATCTCCCGAGATTAAATGGTCTCTCCCGCGATGAAATGACATCTACTGTGATGAAATGGTATCTCCCGAGATGAAGTGGTGTCTCCCGCGATGAAATGGTATCTCCTGTGATGAAATGGTATCTCCCGTGATGAATTGGTATCTCCCGAGATGAAATGGTATCTCCCACGATGAAACGATATCTCCCGCGATGAAATAGTATCTCCCAAGATGAAATAGTATCTCCCAAGATGAAATGGTATCTCCCGAGATGAAATGGCATCTCCCGCGATGAAATGGAATCTCCCGCGATGAAATGGTATCTTCCGCGATGTTAGTGTTGTGCTGTTAGTGTTAGTGTTGTTAGTGCACTTGTGTTAGTGTTGCAAAACCACTTTTCGCACTTGTGCTGGCATTGAAAACCACTTTCCAGCCTAGAGCTTGTGCTGCAGAACCACTTTTGTCACGTGTGCTGGCATTGAAAACCACTTTTATCACATCTGCTAGTGTTGAAAACCACTTTTTGCACTTGTGTTAGTGTTGCAAAACCACTTTCCACACTTGTGCTGGCATTGAAAACCACTTTTAGCACATCTGCTAGTGTTGAAAACCACTTTTCGCGCTCCTGTTAGTGCTTAAAACCACTTTTTGCACTTGTGTTAGTGTTGAAAAACCACTTTTCGCACTTGTGTTGGTGCAGGAAACCACTTTTGCACTTGTATTAGTGTGGAAAACCACTTTTCGCACTTGTGTTAGTGTTGAAAAACCACTTTTCGCACTGGTGTTAGTGAAGGAAACCACTTTTCGCACTTGTGTTAGTGTTGAAAAACCACTTTTCGCACTGGTGTTAGTGAAGGAAACCACTTTTCACACTTGTGTTAGTGTTGAAAACCCACTTTTCGCACTTGTGTTAGTGTTGAAAATCCACTTTTCCCACTTGTGTTGGTGCAGGAAACCACTTTTCGCACTTGTGTCAGTGTTGAAAAACTAGTTTTCGCACTTGTGTTGGTGTTGAAAAACCACTTTTCGCACTTGTGTTAGTGTTGAAAACCCACTTTTCGCACTTGTGTTAGTGTCGAAAAACCACTTTTCGCGCTTGTGTTGGTGTTGAAAACCCACTTTTCGCACATGTGTTCGTGAAGGAAACCACTTTTCGCACTTGTGTTGGTGAAGGAAACCACTTTTCTCACTTGTGTTAGTGTTGAAAACCCACTTTTCGCACATGTGTTGGTGTTGAAAACCCACTTTTCGCACATGTGTTAGTGAAGGAAACCACTTTTCGCACTTGTGTTAGTGTTGAAAACCCATTTATCGCACTTGTGTTGGTGCAGGAAACCACTTTTGCACTTGTTTTAGTGTGGAAAAACCACTTTTTGCACTTGTGTTAGTGTTGAAAAACCACTGTTCGCACTTGTGTTAGTGTTGAAAATCCAGTTTTCGCACTTGTGTTGGTGTAGGAAACCACTTTCCGCACTTGTGTTAGTGTTGAAAAACCACTTTTCGCACTTGTGTTAGTGTTGAAAAACCACTTTTCGCATTTGTGTTAGTGTTGAAAACCCACTTTTCGCACATGCGTTAGTGAAGGAAACCACTTTTCGCACTTGTGTTAGTGTTGAAAAACCACTTTTCGCACTTGTGTTAGTGTTGAAAAACCACTTTTCGCACTTGTGTTAGTGTTGAAAACCCACTTTTCGCACTTGTGTTAGTGTCGAAAAACCACTTTTCGCGCTTGTGTTGGTGTTGAAAACCCACTTTTCGCACATGTGTTAGTGAAGGAAACCACTTTTCGCACTTGTGTTGGTGAAGGAAACCACTTTTCTCACTTGTGTTAGTGTTGAAAACCCACTTTTCGCACATGTGTTGGTGTTGAAAACCCACTTTTCGCACATGTGTTAGTGAAGGAAACCACTTTTCGCACTTGTGTTAGTGTTGAAAACCCATTTATCGCACTTGTGTTGGTGCAGGAAACCACTTTTGCACTTGTTTTAGTGTGGAAAAACCACTTTTTGCACTTGTGTTAGTGTTGAAAAACCACTGTTCGCACTTGTGTTAGTGTTGAAAATCCACTTTTCGCACTTGTGTTGGTGTAGGAAACCACTTTCCGCACTTGTGTTAGTGTTGAAAAACCACTTTTCGCACTTGTGTTAGTGTTGAAAAACCACTTTTCGCATTTGTGTTAGTGTTGAAAACCCACTTTTCGCACATGCGTTAGTGAAGGAAACCACTTTTCGCACTTGTGTTAGTGTTGAAAAACCACTTTTTGCACATGTGTTAGTGTTGAAAAACCACTTTTCGCACTTGTGTTAGTGAAGGAAACCACTTTTCGCACTTGTGTTAGTGTTGAAAATCCACTTTTCGCACTTGTGATAGTGTTGAAAATCCACTTTTCCCACTTGTGTTAGTGAAGGAAACCACTTTTGGCACTTGTGTTAGTGTTGAAAACCCACTTTTCACACTTGTGATAGTGTTGAAAATCCACTTTTCCCACTTGTGTTAGTGAAGGAAACCACTTTTGGCACTTGTGTTAGTGTTGAAAAAACACTTTTCGCACTTGTGTTAGTGTTGAAAAACCACTTTTCGCACTGGTGTTGGTGAAGGAAACCACTTTTCGCACTTGTGTTAGTGTTGAAAATCCACTTTTCGCACTTGTGTTAGTGTTGAAAATCCACTTTTCCCACTTGTGTTAGTGAAGGAAACCACTTTTCGCACTTGTGTTAGTGTTGAAAACCCACTTTTCGCACTTGTGTTAGTGTTGAAAATCCACTCTTCCCACTTGTGTTGGTGTAGGAAACCCCTTTTCGCACTTGTGTTAGTGTTGAAAACCCACTTTTCACACATGTGTTAGTGAAGGAAACCACTTTTCGCACTTGTGTTAGTGTTGAAAATCCACTTTTCCCACTTGTGTTAGTGAAGGAAACGACTTTTCGCACTTGTGTTAGTGTTGAAAAACCACTTTTCGCACTTGTGTTGGTGTTGAAAACCCACTTTTCGCACATGTGTTAGTGAAGGAAACCACTTTTCGCACTTGTGTTAGTGTTGAAAACCCATTTATCGCACTTGTGTTGGTGCAGGAAACCACTTTTGCACTTGTTTTAGTGTGGAAAAACCACTTTTTGCACTTGTGTTAGTGTTGAAAAACCACTGTTCGCACTTGTGTTGGTGTAGGAAACCACTTTCCGCACTTGTGTTAGTGTTGAAAAACCACTTTTCGCACTTGTGTTAGTGTTGAAAAACCACTTTTCGCATTTGTGTTAGTGTTGAAAACCCACTTTTCGCACATGCGTTAGTGAAGGAAACCACTTTTCGCACTTGTGTTAGTGTTGAAAAACCACTTTTCGCACTTGTGTTAGTGTTGAAAAACCACTTTTCGCACTTGTGTTAGTGTTGAAAACCCACTTTTCGCACTTGTGTTAGTGTCGAAAAACCACTTTTCGCGCTTGTGTTGGTGTTGAAAACCCACTTTTCGCACATGTGTTAGTGAAGGAAACCACTTTTCACACTTGTGTTGGTGAAGGAAACCACTTTTCTCACTTGTGTTAGTGTTGAAAACCCACTTTTCGCACATGTGTTGGTGTTGAAAACCCACTTTTCGCACATGTGTTAGTGAAGGAAACCACTTTTCGCACTTGTGTTAGTGTTGAAAACCCATTTATCGCACTTGTGTTGGTGCAGGAAACCACTTTTGCACTTGTGTTAGTGTTGAAAAACCACTTTTTGCACTTGTGTTGGTGCAGGAAACCACTGTTCGCACTTGTGTTAGTGTTGAAAATCCACTTTTCGCACTTGTGTTGGTGTAGGAAACCACTTTCCGCACTTGTGTTAGTGTTGAAAATCCACTTTTCGCACTTGTGTTGGTGCAGGAAACCACTTTTGCACTTGTGTTAGTGTTGAAAAACCACTTTGTGCACTTGTGTTGGTGCAGGAAACCACTGTTCGCACTTGTATTAGTGTGGAAAAAACACTTTTTGCACTTGTGTTAGTGTTGAAAATCCACTTTTCACACTTCTGCTAGTGTTGAAAATCCACTTTTCGCACTTGTGTTGGTGCAGGAAACCACTTTTGCGCTTGTATTAGTGTGGAAAAACCACTTTTCGCACTTGTGTTAATGTTGAAAAACCACTTTTCGCACTTGTGTTGGTGTTGAAACACCACTTTTCGCACTTGTGTTAGTGTTGAAAAACCACTTTTCGCACTTGTGTTGGTGCAGGAAACCACGTTTGCACTTGTATTAGTGTGGAAAAACCACTTTTTGCACTTGTGTTAGTGTTGAAAAACCACTTTTCCCACTTGTGTTAGTGTTGAAAAACCACTTTTTGCACTTGTGTTGGTGCAGGAAACCACTTTTGCACTTGTATTAGTGTGGAAAAAACACTTTTGGCACCTGTGATAGTGTTGGAAAACCACTTTTCGCACTTGTGGTAGTGTTGAAAAACCACTTTTCGCACTTGTGTTGGTGCAGGAAACCACTTTTGCACTTGTATTAGTGTGGAAAAAACACTTTTTGCACTTGTGATAGTGTTGAAAACCACTTTTCGCACTTGTGTTAGTGTTGAAAAACCACATTTTGCACTTGTGTTGGTGCAGGAAACCACTTTTGCACTTGTATTAGTGTGGAAAAACCACTTTTCGCACTTGTGTTAGTGTTGAAAAAACACTTTTCGCACTTGTGTTAGTGGTGAAAAACAACTTTTCGCACTTGTGTTGGTGCAGGAAACCACTTTTGCACTTGTATTAGTGTGGAAAAACACTTTTTGCACTTGTGTTAGTGTTGAAAAACCACTTTTCGCACTTGCGTTGGTGCAGGAAACCACTTTTGCACTTGTATTGGTGTGGAAAAAACACTTTTTGCACTTGTGTTAGTGAAGGAAACCACTTTTCGCACTTGTGTTAGTGTTGAAAACCCATTTATCGCACTTGTGTTGGTGCAGGAAACCACTTTTGCACTTGTTTTAGTGTGGAAAAACCACTTTTTGCACTTGTGTTAGTGTTGAAAAACCACTGTTCGCACTTGTGTTAGTGTTGAAAATCCACTTTTCGCACTTGTGTTGGTGTAGGAAACCACTTTCCGCACTTGTGTTAGTGTTGAAAAACCACTTTTCGCACTTGTGTTAGTGTTGAAAAACCACTTTTCGCATTTGTGTTAGTGTTGAAAACCCACTTTTCGCACATGCGTAAGTGAAGGAAACCACTTTTCGCACTTGTGTTAGTGTTGAAAAACCACTTTTTGCACTTGTGTTAGTGTTGAAAAACCACTTTTCGCACTTGTGTTAGTGAAGGAAACCACTTTTCGCACTTGTGTTAGTGTTGAAAATCCACTTTTCGCACTTGTGATAGTGTTGAAAATCCACTTTTCCCACTTGTGTTAGTGAAGGAAACCACTTTTGGCACTTGTGTTAGTGTTGAAAACCCACTTTTCACACTTGTGATAGTGTTGAAAATCCACTTTTCCCACTTGTGTTAGTGAAGGAAACCACTTTTGGCACTTGTGTTAGTGTTGAAAAAACACTTTTCGCACTTGTGTTAGTGTTGAAAAACCACTTTTCGCACTGGTGTTGGTGAAGGAAACCACTTTTCGCACTTGTGTTAGTGTTGAAAATCCACTTTTCGCACTTGTGTTAGTGTTGAAAATCCACTTTTCCCACTTGTGTTAGTGAAGGAAACCACTTTTCGCACTTGTGTTAGTGTTGAAAACCCACTTTTCGCACTTGTGTTAGTGTTGAAAATCCACTCTTCCCACTTGTGTTGGTGTAGGAAACCCCTTTTCGCACTTGTGTTAGTGTTGAAAACCCACTTTTCACACATGTGTTAGTGAAGGAAACCACTTTTCGCACTTGTGTTAGTGTTGAAAATCCACTTTTCCCACTTGTGTTAGTGAAGGAAACGACTTTTCGCACTTGTGTTAGTGTTGAAAAACCACTTTTCGCACTTGTGTTGGTGTTGAAAACCCACTTTTCGCACATGTGTTAGTGAAGGAAACCACTTTTCGCACTTGTGTTAGTGTTGAAAACCCATTTATCGCACTTGTGTTGGTGCAGGAAACCACTTTTGCACTTGTTTTAGTGTGGAAAAACCACTTTTTGCACTTGTGTTAGTGTTGAAAAACCACTGTTCGCACTTGTGTTAGTGTTGAAAATCCACTTTTCGCACTTGTGTTGGTGTAGGAAACCACTTTCCGCACTTGTGTTAGTGTTGAAAAACCACTTTTCGCACTTGTGTTAGTGTTGAAAAACCACTTTTCGCATTTGTGTTAGTGTTGAAAACCCACTTTTCGCACATGCGTTAGTGAAGGAAACCACTTTTCGCACTTGTGTTAGTGTTGAAAAACCACTTTTCGCACTTGTGTTAGTGTTGAAAAACCACTTTTCGCACTTGTGTTAGTGTTGAAAACCCACTTTTCGCACTTGTGTTAGTGTCGAAAAACCACTTTTCGCGCTTGTGTTGGTGTTGAAAACCCACTTTTCGCACATGTGTTAGTGAAGGAAACCACTTTTCACCCTTGTGTTGGTGAAGGAAACCACTTTTCTCACTTGTGTTAGTGTTGAAAACCCACTTTTCGCACATGTGTTGGTGTTGAAAACCCACTTTTCGCACATGTGTTAGTGAAGGAAACCACTTTTCGCACTTGTGTTAGTGTTGAAAACCCATTTATCGCACTTGTGTTGGTGCAGGAAACCACTGTTCGCACTTGTGTTAGTGTTGAAAATCCACTTTTCGCACTTGTGTTGGTGTAGGAAACCACTTTCCGCACTTGTGTTAGTGTTGAAAAACCACTTTTCGTACTTGTGTTAGTGTTGAAAAACCACTTTTCGCATTTGTGTTAGTGTTGAAAACCCACTTTTCGCACATGCGTTAGTGAAGGAAACCACTTTTCGCACTTGTGTTAGTGTTGAAAAACCACTTTTCGCACTTGTGTTAGTGTTGAAAAACCACTTTTCGCACTTGTGTTAGTGAAGGAAACCACTTTTCGCACTTGTGTTAGTGTTGAAAATCCACTTTTCGCACTTGTGATAGTGTTGAAAATCCACTTTTCCCACTTGTGTTAGTGAAGGAAACCACTTTTGGCACTTGTGTTAGTGTTGAAAACCCACTTTTCACACTTGTGATAGTGTTGAAAATCCACTTTTCCCACTTGTGTTAGTGAAGGAAACCACTTTTGGCACTTGTGTTAGTGTTGAAAAAACACTTTTTGCACTTGTGTTAGTGTTGAAAAACCACTTTTCGCACTGGTGTTGGTGAAGGAAACCACTTTTCGCACTTGTGTTAGTGTTGAAAATCCACTTTTCGCACTTGTGTTAGTGTTGAAAATCCACTTTTCCCACTTGTGTTAGTGAAGGAAACCACTTTTCGCACTTGTGATAGTGTTGAAAAACCACTTTTCGCACTTGTGTTAGTGTTGAAAATCCACTCTTCCCACTTGTGTTGGTGTAGGAAACCCCTTTTCGCACTTGTGTTAGTGTTGAAAACCCACTTTTCACACATGTGTTAGTGAAGGAAACCACTTTTCGCACTTGTGTTAGTGTTGAAAATCCACTTTTCCCACTTGTGTTAGTGAAGGAAACGACTTTTCGCACTTGTGTTAGTGTTGAAAAACCACTTTTCGCACTTGTGTTAGTGTTGAAAAACCACTTTTCGCACTTGTATTAGTGTGGAAAAAACACTTTTTGCACTTGTGTTAGTGTTGAAAATCCACTTTTCACACTTCTGCTAGTGTTGAAAATCCACTTTTCGCACTTGTGTTGGTGCAGGAAACCACTTTTGCGCTTGTATTAGTGTGGAAAAACCACTTTTCGCACTTGTGTTAATGTTGAAAAACCACTTTTCGCACTTGTGTTGGTGTTGAAACACCACTTTTCGCACTTGTGTTAGTGTTGAAAAACCACTTTTCGCACTTGTGTTGGTGCAGGAAACCACGTTTGCACTTGTATTAGTGTGGAAAAACCACTTTTTGCACTTGTGTTAGTGTTGAAAAACCACTTTTCGCACTTGTGTTAGTGTTGAAAAACCACTTTTTGCACTTGTGTTGGTGCAGGAAACCACTTTTGCACTTGTATTAGTGTGGAAAAAACACTTTTTGCACCCGTGATAGTGTTGGAAAACCACTTTTCGCACTTGTGGTAGTGTTGAAAAACCACTTTTCGCACTTGTGTTGGTGCAGGAAACCACTTTTGCACTTGTATTAGTGTGGAAAAAACACTTTTTGCACTTGTGATAGTGTTGAAAACCACTTTTCGCACTTGTGTTAGTGTTGAAAAACCACATTTTGCACTTGTGTTGGTGCAGGAAACCACTTTTGCACTTGTATTAGTGTGGAAAAACCACTTTTCGCACTTGTGTTAGTGTTGAAAAAACACTTTTCGCACTTGTGTTAGTGTTGAAAAACAACTTTTCGCACTTGTGTTGGTGCAGGAAACCACTTTTGCACTTGTATTAGTGTGGAAAAAACACTTTTTGCACTTGTGTTAGTGTTGAAAAACCACTTTTCGCACTTGCGTTGGTGCAGGAAACCACTTTTGCACTTGTATTGGTGTGGAAAAAACACTTTTTGCACTTGTGTTAGTGAAGGAAACCACTTTTCGCACTTGTGTTAGTGTTGAAAACCCATTTATCGCACTTGTGTTGGTGCAGGAAACCACTTTTGCACTTGTTTTAGTGTGGAAAAACCACTTTTTGCACTTGTGTTAGTGTTGAAAAACCACTGTTCGCACTTGTGTTAGTGTTGAAAATCCACTTTTCGCACTTGTGTTGGTGTAGGAAACCACTTTCCGCACTTGTGTTAGTGTTGAAAAACCACTTTTCGCACTTGTGTTAGTGTTGAAAAACCACTTTTCGCATTTGTGTTAGTGTTGAAAACCCACTTTTCGCACATGCGTTAGTGAAGGAAACCACTTTTCGCACTTGTGTTAGTGTTGAAAAACCACTTTTTGCACTTGTGTTAGTGTTGAAAAACCACTTTTCGCACTTGTGTTAGTGAAGGAAACCACTTTTCGCACTTGTGTTAGTGTTGAAAATCCACTTTTCGCACTTGTGATAGTGTTGAAAATCCACTTTTCCCACTTGTGTTAGTGAAGGAAACCACTTTTGGCACTTGTGTTAGTGTTGAAAACCCACTTTTCACACTTGTGATAGTGTTGAAAATCCACTTTTCCCACTTGTGTTAGTGAAGGAAACCACTTTTGGCACTTGTGTTAGTGTTGAAAAAACACTTTTCGCACTTGTGTTAGTGTTGAAAAACCACTTTTCGCACTGGTGTTGGTGAAGGAAACCACTTTTCGCACTTGTGTTAGTGTTGAAAATCCACTTTTCGCACTTGTGTTAGTGTTGAAAATCCACTTTTCCCACTTGTGTTAGTGAAGGAAACCACTTTTCGCACTTGTGTTAGTGTTGAAAACCCACTTTTCGCACTTGTGTTAGTGTTGAAAATCCACTCTTCCCACTTGTGTTGGTGTAGGAAACCCCTTTTCGCACTTGTGTTAGTGTTGAAAACCCACTTTTCACACATGTGTTAGTGAAGGAAACCACTTTTCGCACTTGTGTTAGTGTTGAAAATCCACTTTTCCCACTTGTGTTAGTGAAGGAAACGACTTTTCGCACTTGTGTTAGTGTTGAAAAACCACTTTTCGCACTTGTGTTGGTGTTGAAAACCCACTTTTCGCACATGTGTTAGTGAAGGAAACCACTTTTCGCACTTGTGTTAGTGTTGAAAACCCATTTATCGCACTTGTGTTTGTGCAGGAAACCACTTTTGCACTTGTTTTAGTGTGGAAAAACCACTTTTTGCACTTGTGTTAGTGTTGAAAAACCACTGTTCGCACTTGTGTTAGTGTTGAAAATCCACTTTTCGCACTTGTGTTGGTGTAGGAAACCACTTTCCGCACTTGTGTTAGTGTTGAAAAACCACTTTTCGCACTTGTGTTAGTGTTGAAAAACCACTTTTCGCATTTGTGTTAGTGTTGAAAACCCACTTTTCGCACATGCGTTAGTGAAGGAAACCACTTTTCGCACTTGTGTTAGTGTTGAAAAACCACTTTTCGCACTTGTGTTAGTGTTGAAAAACCACTTTTCGCACTTGTGTTAGTGTTGAAAACCCACTTTTCGCACTTGTGTTAGTGTCGAAAAACCACTTTTCGCGCTTGTGTTGGTGTTGAAAACCCACTTTTCGCACATGTGTTAGTGAAGGAAACCACTTTTCACACTTGTGTTGGTGAAGGAAACCACTTTTCTCACTTGTGTTAGTGTTGAAAACCCACTTTTCGCACATGTGTTGGTGTTGAAAACCCACTTTTCGCACATGTGTTAGTGAAGGAAACCACTTTTCGCACTTGTGTTAGTGTTGAAAACCCATTTATCGCACTTGTGTTGGTGCAGGAAACCACTTTTGCACTTGTGTTAGTGTTGAAAAACCACTTTTTGCACTTGTGTTGGTGCAGGAAACCACTGTTCGCACTTGTGTTAGTGTTGAAAATCCACTTTTCGCACTTGTGTTGGTGTAGGAAACCACTTTCCGCACTTGTGTTAGTGTTGAAAAACCACTTTTCGTACTTGTGTTAGTGTTGAAAAACCACTTTTCGCATTTGTGTTAGTGTTGAAAACCCACTTTTCGCACATGCGTTAGTGAAGGAAACCACTTTTCGCACTTGTGTTAGTGTTGAAAAACCACTTTTCGCACTTGTGTTAGTGTTGAAAAACCACTTTTCGCACTTGTGTTAGTGAAGGAAACCACTTTTCGCACTTGTGTTAGTGTTGAAAATCCACTTTTCGCACTTGTGATAGTGTTGAAAATCCACTTTTCCCACTTGTGTTAGTGAAGGAAACCACTTTTGGCACTTGTGTTAGTGTTGAAAACCCACTTTTCACACTTGTGATAGTGTTGAAAATCCACTTTTCCCACTTGTGTTAGTGAAGGAAACCACTTTTGGCACTTGTGTTAGTGTTGAAAAAACACTTTTCGCACTTGTGTTAGTGTTGAAAAACCACTTTTCGCACTGGTGTTGGTGAAGGAAACCACTTTTCGCACTTGTGTTAGTGTTGAAAATCCACTTTTCGCACTTGTGTTAGTGTTGAAAATCCACTTTTCCCACTTGTGTTAGTGAAGGAAACCACTTTTCGCACTTGTGATAGTGTTGAAAAACCACTTTTCGCACTTGTGTTAGTGTTGAAAATCCACTCTTCCCACTTGTGTTGGTGTAGGAAACCCCTTTTCGCACTTGTGTTAGTGTTGAAAACCCACTTTTCACACATGTGTTAGTGAAGGAAACCACTTTTCGCACTTGTGTTAGTGTTGAAAATCCACTTTTCCCACTTGTGTTAGTGAAGGAAACGACTTTTCGCACTTGTGTTTGTGTTGAAAAACCACTTTTCGCACTTGTGTTAGTGTTGAAAAACCACTTTTCGCACTTGTATTAGTGTGGAAAAAACACTTTTTGCACTTGTGTTAGTGTTGAAAATCCACTTTTCACACTTCTGCTAGTGTTGAAAATCCACTTTTCGCACTTGTGTTGGTGCAGGAAACCACTTTTGCGCTTGTATTAGTGTGGAAAAACCACTTTTCGCACTTGTGTTAATGTTGAAAAACCACTTTTCGCACTTGTGTTGGTGTTGAAACACCACTTTTCGCACTTGTGTTAGTGTTGAAAAACCACTTTTCGCACTTGTGTTGGTGCAGGAAACCACGTTTGCACTTGTATTAGTGTGGAAAAACCACTTTTTGCACTTGTGTTAGTGTTGAAAAACCACTTTTCGCACTTGTGTTAGTGTTGAAAAACCACTTTTTGCACTTGTGTTGGTGCAGGAAACCACTTTTGCACTTGTATTAGTGTGGAAAAAACACTTTTTGCACCTGTGATAGTGTTGGAAAACCACTTTTCGCACTTGTGGTAGTGTTGAAAAACCACTTTTCGCACTTGTGTTGGTGCAGGAAACCACTTTTGCACTTGTATTAGTGTGGAAAAAACACTTTTTGCACTTGTGATAGTGTTGAAAACCACTTTTCGCACTTGTGTTAGTGTTGAAAAACCACATTTTGCACTTGTGTTGGTGCAGGAAACCACTTTTGCACTTGTATTAGTGTGGAAAAACCACTTTTCGCACTTGTGTTAGTGTTGAAAAAACACTTTTCGCACTTGTGTTAGTGTTGAAAAACAACTTTTCGCACTTGTGTTGGTGCAGGAAACCACTTTTGCACTTGTATTAGTGTGGAAAAAACACTTTTTGCACTTGTGTTAGTGTTGAAAAACCACTTTTCGCACTTGCGTTGGTGCAGGAAACCACTTTTGCACTTGTATTGGTGTGGAAAAAACACTTTTTGCACTTGTGATAGTGTTGAAAAACCACTTTTCGCACTTGTGTTAGTGTTGAAAAACCACTTTTCGCACTTGTGTTGGTACAGGAAACCACTTTTGCACTTGTATTAGTGTGGAAAAAACACTTTTCGCACTTGTGTTAGTGTTGAAAAACCACTTTTCGCACTTGTGTTAGTGTTGAAAAACCACCTTTCGCACTTGTGTTGGTGCAGGAAACCACTTTTCGCACTTGTGTTAGTGTTGAAAAACCACTTTTCGCATTTGTGTTAGTGTTGAAAACCCACTTTTCGCACATGCGTTAGTGAAGGAAACCACTTTTCGCACTTGTGTTAGTGTTGAAAAACCACTTTTCGCACTTGTGTTAGTGTTGAAAAACCACTTTTCGCACTTGTGTTAGTGTTGAAAACCCACTTTTCGCACTTGTGTTAGTGTCGAAAAACCACTTTTCGCGCTTGTGTTGGTGTTGAAAACCCACTTTTCGCACATGTGTTAGTGAAGGAAACCACTTTTCGCACTTGTGTTGGTGAAGGAAACCACTTTTCTCACTTGTGTTAGTGTTGAAAACCCACTTTTCGCACATGTGTTG
Source organism: Myxine glutinosa (assembly GCF_964187855.1). NCBI lineage: Eukaryota > Metazoa > Chordata > Myxini > Myxiniformes > Myxinidae > Myxine > Myxine glutinosa. The sequence goes on along the minus strand of NW_027618149.1, from coordinate 7,161 downwards.
GTGTTGAAAACCCACTTTTCGCACATGTGTTAATGAAGGAAACCACTTTTCGCACTTGTGTTAGTGTTGAAAACCCATTTATCGCACTTGTGTTGGTGCAGGAAACCACTTTTGCACTTGTTTTAGTGTGGAAAAACCACTTTTTGCACTTGTGTTAGTGTTGAAAAACCACTGTTCGCACTTGTGTTAGTGTTGAAAATCCACTTTTCGCACTTGTGTTGGTGTAGGAAACCACTTTCCGCACTTGTGTTAGTGTTGAAAAACCACTTTTCGCACTTGTGTTAGTGTTGAAAAACCACTTTTCGCATTTGTGTTAGTGTTGAAAACCCACTTTTCGCACATGCGTTAGTGAAGGAAACCACTTTTCGCACTTGTGTTAGTGTTGAAAAACCACTTTTTGCACTTGTGTTAGTGTTGAAAAACCACTTTTCGCACTTGTGTTAGTGAAGGAAACCACTTTTCGCACTTGTGTTAGTGTTGAAAATCCACTTTTCGCACTTGTGATAGTGTTGAAAATCCACTTTTCCCACTTGTGTTAGTGAAGGAAACCACTTTTGGCACTTGTGTTAGTGTTGAAAACCCACTTTTCACACTTGTGATAGTGTTGAAAATCCACTTTTCCCACTTGTGTTAGTGAAGGAAACCACTTTTGGCACTTGTGTTAGTGTTGAAAAAACACTTTTCGCACTTGTGTTAGTGTTGAAAAACCACTTTTCGCACTGGTGTTGGTGAAGGAAACCACTTTTCGCACTTGTGTTAGTGTTGAAAATCCACTTTTCGCACTTGTGTTAGTGTTGAAAATCCACTTTTCCCACTTGTGTTAGTGAAGGAAACCACTTTTCGCACTTGTGTTAGTGTTGAAAACCCACTTTTCGCACTTGTGTTAGTGTTGAAAATCCACTCTTCCCACTTGTGTTGGTGTAGGAAACCCCTTTTCGCACTTGTGTTAGTGTTGAAAACCCACTTTTCACACATGTGTTAGTGAAGGAAACCACTTTTCGCACTTGTGTTAGTGTTGAAAATCCACTTTTCCCACTTGTGTTAGTGAAGGAAACGACTTTTCGCACTTGTGTTAGTGTTGAAAAACCACTTTTCGCACTTGTGTTGGTGTTGAAAACCCACTTTTCGCACATGTGTTAGTGAAGGAAACCACTTTTCGCACTTGTGTTAGTGTTGAAAACCCATTTATCGCACTTGTGTTTGTGCAGGAAACCACTTTTGCACTTGTTTTAGTGTGGAAAAACCACTTTTTGCACTTGTGTTAGTGTTGAAAAACCACTGTTCGCACTTGTGTTAGTGTTGAAAATCCACTTTTCGCACTTGTGTTGGTGTAGGAAACCACTTTCCGCACTTGTGTTAGTGTTGAAAAACCACTTTTCGCACTTGTGTTAGTGTTGAAAAAACCACTTTTCGCATTTGTGTTAGTGTTGAAAACCCACTTTTCGCACATGCGTTAGTGAAGGAAACCACTTTTCGCACTTGTGTTAGTGTTGAAAAACCACTTTTCGCACTTGTGTTAGTGTTGAAAAACCACTTTTCGCACTTGTGTTAGTGTTGAAAACCCACTTTTCGCACTTGTGTTAGTGTCGAAAAAACCACTTTTCGCGCTTGTGTTGGTGTTGAAAACCCACTTTTCGCACATGTGTTAGTGAAGGAAACCACTTTTCACACTTGTGTTGGTGAAGGAAACCACTTTTCTCACTTGTGTTAGTGTTGAAAACCCACTTTTCGCACATGTGTTGGTGTTGAAAACCCACTTTTCGCACATGTGTTAGTGAAGGAAACCACTTTTCGCACTTGTGTTAGTGTTGAAAACCCATTTATCGCACTTGTGTTGGTGCAGGAAACCACTTTTGCACTTGTGTTAGTGTTGAAAAACCACTTTTTGCACTTGTGTTGGTGCAGGAAACCACTGTTCGCACTTGTGTTAGTGTTGAAAATCCACTTTTCGCACTTGTGTTGGTGTAGGAAACCACTTTCCGCACTTGTGTTAGTGTTGAAAAACCACTTTTCGTACTTGTGTTAGTGTTGAAAAACCACTTTTCGCATTTGTGTTAGTGTTGAAAACCCACTTTTCGCACATGCGTTAGTGAAGGAAACCACTTTTCGCACTTGTGTTAGTGTTGAAAAACCACTTTTCGCACTTGTGTTAGTGTTGAAAAACCACTTTTCGCACTTGTGTTAGTGAAGGAAACCACTTTTCGCACTTGTGTTAGTGTTGAAAATCCACTTTTCGCACTTGTGATAGTGTTGAAAATCCACTTTTCCCACTTGTGTTAGTGAAGGAAACCACTTTTGGCACTTGTGTTAGTGTTGAAAACCCACTTTTCACACTTGTGATAGTGTTGAAAATCCACTTTTCCCACTTGTGTTAGTGAAGGAAACCACTTTTGGCACTTGTGTTAGTGTTGAAAAAACACTTTTCGCACTTGTGTTAGTGTTGAAAAACCACTTTTCGCACTGGTGTTGGTGAAGGAAACCACTTTTCGCACTTGTGTTAGTGTTGAAAATCCACTTTTCGCACTTGTGTTAGTGTTGAAAATCCACTTTTCCCACTTGTGTTAGTGAAGGAAACCACTTTTCGCACTTGTGTTAGTGTTGAAAACCCACTTTTCGCACTTGTGTTAGTGTTGAAAATCCACTCTTCCCACTTGTGTTGGTGTAGGAAACCCCTTTTCGCACTTGTGTTAGTGTTGAAAACCCACTTTTCACACATGTGTTAGTGAAGGAAACCACTTTTCGCACTTGTGTTAGTGTTGAAAATCCACTTTTCCCACTTGTGTTAGTGAAGGAAACGACTTTTCGCACTTGTGTTAGTGTTGAAAAACCACTTTTCGCACTTGTGTTAGTGTTGAAAAACCACTTTTCGCACTGGTGTTGGTGAAGGAAACCACTTTTCGCACTTGTGTTAGTGTTGAAAATCCACTTTTCCCACTTGTGTTAGTGTTGAAAATCCACTTTTCCCACTTGTGTTAGTGAAGGAAACCACTTTTCGCACTTGTGTTAGTGTTGAAAACCCACTTTTCGCACTTGTGTTAGTGTTGAAAACCCACTTTTCGCACTTGTGTTAGTGTTGAAAATCCACTTTTCCCGCTTGTGTTGGTGTAGGAAACCACTTTTCGCACTTGTGTTAGTGTTGAAAAACCACTTTTCGCACTTGTGTTGGTGCAGGAAACCACTTTTGCACTTGTATTAGTGTGGAAAAACCACTTTTCGCACTTGTGTTAGTGTTGAAAAACCACTTTTCGCACTTGTGTTAGTGTTGAAAACCCACTTATCGCACTTGTGTTGGTGCAGGAAACCACTTTTGCACTTGTATTATTGTGGAAAAACCACTTTTTGCACCTGTGTTAGTGTTGAAAAACCACTGTTCGCACTTGTGTTAGTGTTGAAAATCCACTTTTCGCACTTGTGTTGGTGTAGGAAACCACTTTCCGCACTTGTGTTAGTGTTGAAAAACCACTTTTCGCACTTGTGTTAGTGTTGAAAAACCACTTTTCGCATTTGTGTTAGTGTTGAAAACCCACTTTTCGCACATGTGTTAGTGAAGGAAACCACTTTTCGCACTTGTGTTAGTGTTGAAAAACCACATTTCGCACTTGTGTTAGTGTTGAAAACCCACTTTTCGCACTTGTGATAGTGTTGAAAATCCACTTTTCCCACTTGTGTTAGTGAAGGAAACCACTTTTGGCACTTGTGTTAGTGTTGAAAAACCACTTTTCGCACTTGTGTTAGTGTTGAAAAACCACTTTTGCGCACTGGTGTTGGTGAAGGAAACCACTTTTCGCACTTGTGTTAGTGTTGAAAATCCACTTTTCGCACTTGTGTTAGTGTTGAAAATCCACTTTTCCCACTTGTGTTAGTGAAGGAAACCACTTTTCGCACTTGTGTTAGTGTTGAAAACCCACTTTTCGCACTTGTGTTTCTGTTGAAAATCCACTCTTCCCAGTTGTGTTGGTGTAGGAAACCCATTTTCGCACTTGTGTTAGTGTTGAAAACCCACTTTTCGCACATGTGTTAGTGAAGGAAACCACTTTTCGCACTTGTGTTAGTGTTGAAAAACCACTTTTCGCACTTGTGTTAGTGTTGAAAAACCACTTTTCGCACTTGTGTTAGTGTTGAAAAACCACTTTTTGCACTTGTGTTAGTGAAGGAAACCACTTTTCGTACTTGTGTTAGTGTTGAAAACCCACTTTTCGCACTTGTGTTAGTGTTGAAAATCCACTTTTCCCACTTGTGTTAGTGAAGGAAACGACTTTTCGCACTTGTGTTAGTGTTGAAAAACCACTTTTCGCACTTGTATTAGTGTTGAAAAACCACTTTTTGCACTGGTGTTGGTGAAGGAAACCACTTTTCGCACTTGTGTTAGTGTTGAAAAACCACTTTTCGCACTTGTGTTAGTGTTGAAAACCCACTTATCGCACTTGTGTTGGTGCAGGAAACCACTTTTGCACTTGTATTAGTGTGGAAAAACCACTTTTTGCACCTGTGTTAGTGTTGAAAAACCACTGTTCGCACTTGTGTTAGTGTTGAAAATCCACTTTTCACACTTGTGTTGGTGTTGAAAAACCACTTTTCCCACTTGTGTTAGTGAAGGAAACCACTTTTCGCACTTGTGTTAGTGTTGAAAAACCACTTTTCGCACTTTTCGCAAAGTGAAAAACCACTTTTCGCACTTGTGTTAGTGTTGAAAATCCACTTTTCACACTGGTGTTAGTGAAGGAAACCACTTTTCGCACTTGTGTTAGTGTTGAAAAACCTCTTATCGCACTTGTGCTCATGTTGCAAAAGCACGTTGACACTTGTGTTAGTGTTGCAAAACCACTTTCGCACTTGTGTTAGTGTTGCAAAACCACTTTCGCACTTGTGTTAGTGTTGCAAAACCACTTTCGCAATTGTGTTGTTGTTGCAAAAAGCACTTTCCGCACTCGTACTGGCGTTCAAAACAACTTACCGCACTTGTATTAGTGTTGCAAAATGACTAATCACACTTGTGTTAGTGTTGCAAATCCACTTTTCACACTTGCGCTAGTGTTGAAAACCACAATTCGCATTTGTCTTAGTGTTGCAAAACGACTTTTCGCACTTGTGTTAGTGTTGCAAAACCACTTTTCGCACTTGTGCTGGCATTGAAAACCACTTTCCAGCCTAGAGCTTGTGCTGCAGAACCACTTTTGTCACGTGTGCTGGCATTGAAAACCACTTTTATCACATCTGCTAGTGTTGAAATCCACTTTTTGCACTTGTGTTAGTGTTGCAAAACCACTTTCCACACTTGTCATGGCATTGAAAACCACTTTTAGCACATCTGCTAGTGTTGAAAACCACTTTTCGCGCTCCTGTTAGTGCTTAAAACCACTTTTTGCACTTGTGTTAGTGTTGAAAAACCACTTTTCGCACTTGTGTTGGTGCAGGAAACCACTTTTGCACTTGTATTAGTGTGGAAAACCACTTTTCGCACTTGTGTTAGTGTTGAAAAACCACTTTTCGCACTGGCGTTAGTGAAGGAAACCACTTTTCGCACTTGTGTTAGTGTTGAAAAACCACTTTTCGCACTTGTGTTAGTGTTGAAAAACCACATTTTCGCACTTGTGTTAGTGTTGAAAAAACCACTTTTCGCACTTGTGTTAGTGTTGCAAAACCACTTTTCGCACTTGTGCTGGCATTGAAAACCACTTTCCAGCCTAGAGCTTGTGCTGCAGAACCACTTTTGTCACGTGTGCTGGCATTGAAAACCACTTTTATCACATCTGCTAGTGTTGAAAACCACTTTTTGCACTTGTTTTAGTGTTGCAAAACCACTTTCCACACTTGTGCTGGCATTGAAAACCACTTTTAGCACATCTGCTAGTGTTGAAAAACCACTTTTCGCACTTGTGTTTGTGCAGGAAACCACTTTTGCACTTGTATTAGTGTGGAAAACCACTTTTCGCACTTGTGTTAGTGTTGAAAAAACACTTTTCGCCCTTGTGTTGGTGCAGGAAACCACTTTTGCACTTGTATTAGTGTGGAAAACCACTTTTCGCACTTGTGTTAGTGTTGAAAAAACACTTTTCGCACTGGTGTTAGTGAAGGAAACCACTTTTCGCACTTGTGTTAGTGTTGAAAAACCACTTTTCGCACTGGTGTTAGTGAAGGAAACCACTTTTCACACTTGTGTTAGTGTTGAAAACCCACTTTTCGCACTTCTGTTAGTGTTGAAAATCCACTTTTCCCACTTGTGTTGGTGCAGGAAACCACTTTTCGCACTTGTGTCAGTGTTGAAAAACTAGTTTTCGCACTTGTGTTGGTGTTGAAAAACCACTTTTCGCACTTGTGTTGGTGTTGAAAAACCACTTTTCCCACTTGTGTTAGTGAAGGAAACCACTTTTCACACTTGTGTTAGTGTTGAAAAACCACTTTTCGCACTCGTGTTAGTGTTGAAAATCCACTTTTCACACTGGTGTTAGTGAAGGAAACCACTTTTCGCACTTGTGTTAGTGTTGAAAAACCTCTTATCGCACTTGTGCTCGTGTTGCAAAAGCACGTTGACACTTGTGTTAGTGTTGCAAAACCACTTTCGCACTTGTGTTAGTGTTGCAAAACCACTTTCGCACTTGTGTTAGTGTTGCAAAACCACTTTCGCAATTGTGTTGTTGTTGCAAAAAGCACTTTCCGCACTCGTACTGGCGTTCAAAACAACTTACCGCACTTGTATTAGTGTTGCAAAATGACTAATCACACTTGTGTTAGTGTTGCAAATCCACTTTTCACACTTGCGCTAGTGTTGAAAACCACAATTCGCATTTGTCTTAGTGTTGCAAAACGACTTTTCGCACTTGTGTTAGTGTTGAAAAACCACTTTTCGCACTTCTGTTAGTGTTGAAAATCCACTTTTCCCACTTGTGTTGGTGCAGGAAACCACTTTTCGCACTTGTGTTAGTGTTGAAAACCCACTTTTCGCACTTGTGTTAGTGTTGAAAATCCACTTTTCCCACTTGTGCTGGTGAAGGAAACCACTTTTCGCACTTGTGTTAGTGTTGAAAAACCACTTTTTTGCACTTGTGTGTAGTGAAGGATCTAGTGTGTGTGTGTTAGTGAAGCTTGCAAGTCTAAGTCTAAGTCTAACCCCTAACCCCTAACCCTAAACCTAACCCTAACCCTAACCCTAACAAGTCTAAC